>NW_010542697.1:0-13248 GCF_000687285.1 Phaethon lepturus
GTGGTGGGGGAGGTGGCGGTGGCGGCAATAGCTCAGCATTTTGAAGGTCTGAAAGATGAAAGAAGTTGCACCTGAAGAATCCCAGAGGACAGCACACTGAGCTCCAGCTCAGAGCTTTGCATGCCTCAGCAGCAACAGATCAGAGTCCTCGGCACACACCGTACAGCAGAGCACTCCCACCTTGTGCCGCATCTCTTAACAGCAGGCAGGGCCAAGGCAGGGTTTGAGATTCCCCTACTCTGCCCTCCCCAGCTGCATCCCGCTGGGCCTGCCCAGCTCACTCAAGGACATCCCACCAGGCTGCCAGAAGGCCAATCCCTCCTGCCTAGCCATGAAGATGGTGAGGGAGGTGAGGGGCCCAGCGTCTGGCCAGCACTTGAGCAAGTTGCAGGTTTGACTCAGGCCCGAACACAAGCCGTATCTCCAACATCCATCTCAAAATCTCTACCAAGGGACTTTCTGCCTTGTCTCCACCCTCTAGCAATCCCTGCCTTCCTCCTTCAGAGAGTCCCAGGGGTAGGGATTGGAAATACCTGGTTGCAAAGGCTCCACCGACTCGGTGTTGAACGTGGGCAGCTCTGGAATAGCACTGCTAGGGGCAGATGGTGCGATGCCAGGGCCCAGATCGGCACTGTACATGAGATCTGCAGCAATGCCAGGCAGGTCTGGCAGGTAGGACGGCACATCAATCTCGGGGACCTGGCCCAGATCTGGCACATAGAAGTAATTTTCAGCTATCTAAAGGAAACCCAAAACAAGTAAGATAAGGCAGCGTCTATGCACTTGCTTTGCCTTGCAGTAAGCAGTGGAACTGCAGGAAACAGCCTGGGCGGCAGTCAGAGCTGGGCTTGTGTGCCTTGGGTACAGTGGCCGCTTATCAGCTACCCCTACAACTCTGTGCTCTTGTCCTGTAGCAGCTCCCCGTGCTTGGAGGCTTGGAAAAGGCAGGCTGCAGGAGGAGGAAGACATGCAGGACTCTCCCTAGTTTCTTACAAGTGGATTCCACACTCCCTTGAAGGTCTCGTGCATCAACTTTTGCAGCCTACATAGGGCAGTCCCTTCTCCTCCAGAAGAGAAAGGTGCCTGAAGCATTTCTGAGGTAAAGATGCAGGAGAAGCATCTAACCACTAACCAAGTAGTTACAGAGGTTTGGTTTTATGTTTAACACACAGACAAAACAGTACCAAAGTTGCACTGTGAATAAAGGGTTTTGTTTGCTATACACACTATCTTCTCTGGTCCAATATGATGAGCAAATGGCTCCCAGGCTCCTTTCCCAAGCCCCAAAGCACACATACCACCACGTACCAGTAAAGCTCCAGGTATGGCCACTACAAGGTGTTGGAGACAAGGTCAGTCACGTGCTGGGGCAGCTGGGTTGGTGCACTGCCTGCCCCATGCCCACACCAAGCACAAACCCTTTGCTCAGGCGGGCTGGCTCTTTTGTTTGCACCAGCAGGAGCCTCTTCCCAGCAGGAGCGATGGGGCACAGACCTACTCCCAGGTACCTTCCAGCCATGGCACTTCACATTCCTTACAAGGCTCAGGAGTTAACACAAGGGGGATGATCAAGTGATGGATCCTCCAGCTCCTCTACAGCCCTGAGGTCTAGCAGCAAGTTGAACTGATATTACTCTTCTCACACCACCCAGCAATGGCTTGAGCAGGGAGAAGCACCTGCCAAATTTGAGGGTTCTGTCTCACCCATCAAGCTCACACCAGGACTGCAAGTGCAAAAACAGGCAAGGTCCTTCTGGTGAGACACCCTGCAGCCCCATGAGGGGCCATTCTCCTACCTGCTCTCCAACCTACAGAAGCCCTCTGCTCTCAGAGAGCTGAGCACAATCCCCTGAAGGGGAACCTGCTGCATCTCCACAGCTACATCTCACCTGCCGGTCCAGCTGTCCCCTTTTGGTGATGGAGAGAGGAGCATCAAAGAGCTTCTCTTCCGTCTCTGTTTCCAGAGCCACGTGGGTCTTAGTCACTGCTCCAGCCAGAGGATCCAGGAAAACATACTTCTTGTACCTGGGGGCAGAGGATAAGTATTTCAGTGATGCCACCTTGAGAGCCAAGGCCAGAAGAAACAGCTTACCCAAGAAGGCCTTGGAGGTGGAGACCTCCTGACTCACTCATGCAGGTGGAACATGTTGAGCCTTCCAGTTTCCTTCTTTCAGCCCCATTTTCCTGCCTCGCCCCTCCACAACGAGGAGGTGATCAGCTCCTCACCTTGCCAGCGCGGCCTCCACATGAATCCTAAAGCAAAGCTTCACTGTGCTGCCATCATTGTCAAACTCTCCCCCTCCCACCACTGGGCCTGAGACCATCCTACAGCAGGACATCAGCCTCTCCTGGTGACTTGTCACTCAAGGTCCAGGAGGAAAGACAAAGAGGGGGAATAATGCATGACTTGGGAGAAGAAAGAGGAGGTCCAGCAGCTGAAAGCTCAAGAAGGGCTTAAAGCAGCTCTTCAATACAAGCACAAGGAGGAACCATGAGGTAAAGTCCAATGGAAAAGGGAGCTGCAGCAAGAGGCAGTGGAGACATTAAAGCAGCAGGAGCGGTAAAGCATTGCTGTGAGCAACCATCAGGAGAAGGAGCAGAACCTAGGCAGGCACATGGGGCAGAGAAGGGCAGGAGTGACAGCACCTCTCAAGGCTGGAGAGAAATTATTACAGGGGTATGACAAGAAAAACTAAGGGAAGGGAAGTGCAAAGTTGGGTTGAAAGCAGGTGAGTGGAGGATCAGGTGCAGACAAAACAACTCTTTCAGCTCAAGGGGAAGAGTGAGGAAGAAAGGGTTGCTAGCTGGAAGCCAGTGGAGAGGTACCAAACGCTGTCCTGTCGAAAGCCTATTATATAAGACCCCCAGGAAAGCAAAGAGCTACTGCTGCTCCCAGGGCAGGGAGAGCTCCTCTGAGGACAAGCAGGAGCAGGTGAGCAGCACAGCGCTGCTCCAGCTCTCACAGGTTCTCGGTGGTGTTGAAGAGCAGCAGGGAGCTGAGGGAACTGATGTTCCTGGGGAGGCTGCCAAGGCCTTCTTCTGCATCATCCTCCTGGTGAATTTTGGTGCTCACGCACACAGGGAAATACTTGAGCTTCTCCTGCAAGAAGACAAATAACAGGTAGCAAGACACTAAAATCACAGCTGCTGGAACAGCTCTCCTCAGCCACCACAACCCACACTGCTGGATCCACTGCATGGTGTGGGAACCCTATTGCTCCCTGACCTCCTCCCTTTGAGCAAGGAAGTACATGAACAACATTCCAACCCCACATTCATGACAAATCTCAGTAGTTCATGCTCATGGCATGTGCTTTTGGTGCCATGGGTGGGTCATATTGAACAGGTGTTCCTGTGGCAAGGATCCACCAAAATAAAACAACTACTCGGGCTCTGTAGCCAGAGGTGGGGATCACGCATCGCTGTCTAAAAGGCATTTGTTATAGTGTCTCCAACTACTAGACATTTTCATGCAGGTAGAGTCCCCCAAATATCTCTATTACCTCCCCTCTGCTGCCTTCAGTTGATGTTTTAAGAGATGTGATCCCACTGGTGGGGTATGCAGGGAAGGCAATGGAAAAAAGAGGTTAGGAAAAAACAGACTGCCGACACTAGGCAAGAGATCAGGCAGAAGGGAGCGCGCCGGGTGGAATGTGTGCCAGATGGTTTTGCAAAGCCTGAGGGATTTGCAGGAGTTTTCAACTCTAATGAACTGAAATCTCCTCTCTCTTGGTTCTAAAACTTCATGCATAATATATAGAGCTCCCTTTAGAAAAAGACTTATTACATCTGAACTGCTTGACTTTTATAGAGCACAGGAATTGCCATCCCAGATCAGACCAGTGTTTCAGCTAGCATGACAGTGCCTGCTACCACCACATGCTCTGGGGGATGAAGCTCAGTGCCCACAGCACACTTTGCTGTAGAGGGAAGAAAGGCGTTAATTCTTGAACCCAGAGACCCGGGATGGACCAACCTCCACCCCAGACCCCTCCCCACACCTTTCCTCAGCCCCTTCACAACTCTCGTTCTTTCCTCACAAACTAGGACAAGCAGCAGCCTGGCATCTACGAGGTGGCAAGTGTTCACACCAGAAGAAACCAGAGTACTAACCAGGACAGTTTGTCAGGTTAAATAATTGGCCACACTCTTGTGGTTTTCTTCTGTCACCAGGAGATGACCACTTCAAATACCGTCCACAGCTTCCTACTGCCTCACTACTTCCAGCATCCCTGCTCTAACCCATCCTCCGAGTCCTTCTTCCCTCCCTGTACTTGCATGGGGGACATGGAGACCACTGCTCGTTCTGTTTTAAGACCACATTGCAGCGACATAAGCGGTTTCTGCTGATTGAAATTTCAGTCTTGAATTTGGTAGCCAGAAATCCTGGGAAATGGCTTAGTCACAGCTCAGTTAATCCACTAAGAGTTTGTATGATGCTCTGAGTCTAAAATGGTATAAGAAAAGACCTGGGAGGTTTTGATTTAATCTCCCTGCCCCCTCAGCAAATAACACATTCCTGATTGGGAAAAATACACTGAAATAAACATCTTGAATTTTTACAGAAGCAAGTAGGCAAAAATATATAAATTGTTATTTAGAGACTGTAGAATCAGATTCAAAAATGAAGGTTCTTTTGATCATTAATATTCATTTCCCAATGTTTAATTTTTTAAGCATGAGGGAGTACTGACGTTTTTGCTAGGACTGTTCACACACACTTAGCCCTCAAGTCATATATATATTTTTTTAATTCTCTCTTTGTAGATTTCAATTAGCACTGGAAGACTGCATCACTTTAAGGGTGTAGTGAGAAACCAACCATTACCTATGTTTACTTACAAGTCTCATCTAAGGCAGTTATAAAAGCACTAAGCATGAGTATTACTCTGAAATGTAAGGCTCTACATAATCCTTATAAGTGCCACCAAAGTGCTAGTCTTATTCAAGTACCTAGATATGTTTTGAAATTTGGAACAGCTACATACTGTCAATAATATCGTGCAGCTGTGAATTCTACAAGTTAACATGCCATTTAAAAATTAGTTTTCTTATATGGACATTAAGATCTTAAGCCAAAAGTTCAGCAACCTTGACATATGAAGTCATGGGGGGCACATGAATGCTCAAACATCCCAACCTGGGGTTTGGCACCTGGGAGGATTACACCCCTAGGGATGCTGCATTTCCAGGCTTTTTTCTTCCTAAGAGCCTACAGTTAAAAATGCATAAAGTCACCCTGGTTCTTAAATTTCATTAAGCACACATTATTACAAAGAGAATTGGTGTGATACACCAGAAACCCCATTCCCCCCATGTCAACAGAATGCTGAGGCTAGCCTGAAAAACACTTGAAGATGAGCAAGTGCCAAAAACCTGGTTTAGCCCACCAACACCCATGGTGGATTCCATCAGAGGCAGAATTCACAAGGACATGCCAAGATACAGACATTTTTGAAGCCTAGCAAGGTTACTCCAGCAGTGGACTGTAACTTTTGCTTGGACCTCTTCTCAAACCCAGGCAGACCATGCCTCCCACCCCGTTTTCCAGCCTCAGGAGGGGCACTTGCAGCACCCAGACACAGCTCCTGCCGCAAAGGCAGTGCCCAGTGCCTGAGAAACCCCACAGGGCTGGATCCAGCTCACTGTTAAACCCTGCCTAGCTGCTACCACAGCGACATGCAAAGCCAGTGGCTTTCCAGGCTTACCACAAGGACCTTGTTTCTGGCACTCTTACCTATCAGGGCTTACCTTACCAACCTACACAGTGTCCTCTCAACAGATGAGTTTTCACTTGCATGGGGTATGGAGGGGGAAAGGAAAATTTCCCAGGAGGGAAGAATTAAATAAAACTGCAGAACCACACACATTTCCAACTCAGCTGCTTTTGCCCCAGAGCACAAACCCTAAGCGCTGAGCACAGGCTGCCACCACTTACCCTCAAACTGACACGAGCAGAACTTGCTTTCCTGGTGGGGGTGTGTGTGTGCATGCGTGAGTGAAGTTAGCAAAGGCCACTGCAACTGCTCCCAGCAAAGAGGCCCTCATTAGAAGTGAAAACAGGCAGCGAGCCTCTGCTGAGAGCCCTGAATAATTGAGGAGGGCATAAATGCAAACACTAGACTTCCCTCTGTCAGATTTCATTACTGCTCCATGCTCAGCTATGGCCGAGAAGGGCCTGTCCCCTGGAACGTGGTCAGAGCTCGGCCGCACCGAGCCCTGCTCAGCCCACCAGCTGCTCCTGGTGCAGGTCCCTCCATCCTTCATCAGCTGACAGCCACTCGCCAGCACAGCAGCGTCCCCCCACCCCACGGAAGAGCTGCGGGAGCTGGTGTGTGCGTGAGCTTGGCACCAGTGACAAGACTACTGCGTGAGGAAGGGTCAGCGAAGCCAGAGAAAGACCAACAACCCCAAGGGAGAATGAAAAGATGGGTCACTGGAGAGGAGGAACAAACACAAACATACGCCGGGGCCTGCAACGAAGTCCCTTTGGTGACAGCAGCCTTGGTCATGAAGGGCAGAACATGGCAACAGTACTGAGACCGCCCGGGACAGGGAAGAGGTGGCATCGCAGGCAGATGGCAGGGGCAGCGGGGAAGGGCACGCAGAGCCTACTGGAGCCAGCGAGCCAGTCGGATGGGCACACCATTTGCTCTTTGCAGGACACTGCTTTTGACCAGCTGATGCTCTTCTCATCTACACGGGCACAAGCCCTTCAGGGTGGGAGAGCACCTCCCCTGCCCACTCACTGCCTACCTCTGCTCCCCACCACGCTCTGACGGGATGGGGCCACCAGCCAGACAGCACAACGGTAATCAGCCTCCCCTGGCCGGCCAGCAGCAGGTCCCATGCAGCTCTGCCCCGCGCTACTGCTGGGGCTCGAAGGAAGCACGAACCTTGCTTCCCCAGCCTGGCTGAAATAGTCATAACTACCTGACTGTGCAAGGTCTTGACTCCATTAAAACTCAGGCAAGTTTAGCGTGATAAATTATTCAGTGGCAGCTTTATTTTTGGGCCAATGCACACAAGGATGAGGAAGGATGTCTATTCAGGGGTGGAGAGCAGGAAAGTTTTCAGGCTGATCCCTAACCTGCCAGGGAAAGCACATCTGCCACTCCTGGCACAATGCGTACACAGAAACTTTTAAACTTTAAGCATAGCAACTCTTCCTTCCAACCTGGGGATGTTGACCCAAATCGTTGGAGATCCCTTTGGTAGCATTTCGGGCCAAACCCACCACTTCTCAGACCTCCCAAAGAAGCCCCTCTCTGCCACTTAATCCACAGGCTAAGAGGGAACTCAGTACTTCAGGATCTCCTTCAGCACCACCAGCTGCAGACATCTGTGCTATGGGAACACCTGGAAGCCCCAACTGTGCTGGGTACTGAGAGGTTCAGCCTCCCTCTGAAGGGTTTGCAACCTACAATAGCTGAACACAAGGCAGAGAAGAAGCAAAGCACAAACAAAAGATTTAAAGAAGTAAAATGATCTTCTCCTCCAAGATGTAAAACTTAGGTGGGAACCAGGAAGGGACAATACCCAAGTGTGATGCTTTCCTGGGACAGAAAAATGCTCTAATGACTTTTTTTTCTCCTGATACACTCACAAGCACTTTTACTTTCCCTTCTCACCATCACTTATATTAGAGCTTTCAGAAACTATTTTTCAAACAATTATGACCCTGATTCCAGCTGTTTTGCTATGCATAGCCAAAGCCTTAAGGCCAGCCAGCAGCACCCACCAGCACCGCTGCAGGGAACAGTGGCGTTTCAGGAAATGGAACTGCTCTGGAGAGTTGGCAGCTGACAGCCACCCAGAGCACTCAACTGCCACACCAAGCTCTGCAAACTTCCCAGCCTGACCCCATGCACCCCCACCAACAGTCCAAGCTGAAAAGATGTTCTGCTTCCAGCCTATATCCTAAAGCCCTGGTCTACTTCTTCAAAGAGACTAACAGCCTCCCAGCTTCTCTTTGCTTGTTCATCTCGAGGTCTGTTCTCCTCTCCCTTACCTGCAGAGCTTTCTCATCCAGCACTCTGTGTTTGCTCTGAATCTTGTGTCTTGGCCATTTCTGTTTAGCTGGGTCTTCCGCACCAGCAAAAATAGAACTGTACTCCTGCAGTCGTTCAGGGGCTGGATACTTGGCACTGGAAAATACCTGTGGAAAGACAAGGAGGGATTGAAAAATCCCAACAACTAAGCAATCCTACACTACAGAAACACATGGAGTGGATTAAGCACACAATCTGTGCTGCTGGTGGGAATGGACAGCGCTGGAGCCAACAGAATCCTAAGGGCTACCTGCATGGACCCAATCATGCATAGGCTGTCACTTCAGAAAGTAAAAGTGCCAGAATTTCTCTCTATATGTAAGTACTAGGAGATCATAAGCTTCCACTGGCAAGAAGGGAATCTGAAACACTGCATTAAATGGAGGAAGAACAGGGAAAGAAGAGTTTTCACCAGTTTTACATGGCTCAACAAGATTAAGGCAGACTACGGGGAGGCTCCCTAACAGCAGTTTTCATTTAAATAGCCAAAGTCTATCAGCCTGAGGTGAGAGGGTGTTTGGCTTAGCTCAGCACATGCCTTTTCTCTTTCTCAGGAAAAGCTGGCTCAGTAACTTACATAGGCATCATAAGGCCAGGAGCTGTGTGGCTCATGGGTCTAGAAATCATCAACTGGCCGAGTCAGGAAGAGGATTCTCATCACAACCCTGCTCAGCAGCAAGGCATGGAGAGGTGAGTGGGCAGCAGCTGCGGCAGCCAAGCGTCTGTTCTCCTCTAGATCTTACATCATGAGTAAGGAGAGAAGGTGGAAGGAAGAGAAGGGAGGCCATGCAGCCTTCACTGAAGTCACTACCTTAATAGCCTTCTTGCTGCCTTTTATCTTCTCAATCTTCGCCTGGGCAAGCGTGACTCTCTCACCGATTGCCTGAAGCTGTGCCCGGCTGGCCTCCACCCGCTGAGAGATCCTAGGAGGCAAGCACCTTTCTTAAGATGAAGAATCCAGAGCCAGAGATTTTTTGGCAACAGCCAGTGCCCAGGCCCTCAAAGAAGGATATGAATCTCGGTGGACTGAATTGTTTCACAGGGCAAAATAGTGCTGGTTGAGATATGCCTGTCTCAGTCCCACCGAGAGCTTTATGTACTTTGACATGAAGGTGGGTCTAGTCTGTAACTCACAGCACAACACTCCCACAGTTGTTTGAGGCACAGCACAGAAAGATGGAACGCTGCAAGCTCTTTTGTGACACCAGAGTGCCACAAACCTCCTGCCTCTCTGCAGGTACTGCTGACAAGAAAGCCACAGCCAGTTATCAACTGCCAGCATATTTTTAATAAAAACGCCTTGTTAAAAATGAAAGGCAACACATGCTAATGAGCAGAGTTCCGGACTCACAAGGCTTATCCTGTCCTCTACTATACCAGCAGTTTGTTGCACAACTTTGTCCATGTTGCTTTACAGCTTTGTGATTTGGTTTCCACATCGGTTAAACAATGTTAGGTCCTCATTTGGAGCAATAAAGCACGCTAACTTGCATACTTTTTGCATAACTAGATCAGCATCAAAATGCTTTAGGACCGAAGTGAAATGCACTCTGTGGCAGCAAGGGATAGCGGTCACTGGTTAAGTACCTCTGTGTTCACCACACAGACATATTCCTTTCCCACAAAGCTGATAGCAGACACCTTGCAGCCAGAGGTGTGACTGAAACAGTCGCTACCATGCCACAGGAACTGTCACACGGGCTCAAGCAGAGGCTAGGACAGACATCGGAACCAGGCATCAGCTACAAATAACTATGGAGTCACCTTCTCAGAAGAGACCTTCCTTCCTCATGCATAACGAGCAGGATCTCCCTAGCTTCAAGCTCAAAAGCTGAAAATTGTTCTGAATCTTCACCCCTCTAATGAAACCAGCAAATAATATTTTTATGGCTATACAACTCACTAGAGAGATAGCACTTCACTTCAGCAATGTTTTGTAGCGATGAGTTCTATTGGATCATTTTGTGCCTGTAAAAATCAATCTCAAGTATCGCCTTTAAATTGCACCAAAGGTCCCTCTTTGCTTTTGAGAGCTCCCATGCTTTTTTCCCCGCTCTGTATAATTCCTTTTAGTAACAAATTTGACATCAGCAGTGATCCATGATTCCCATTTTCAAACTGTACCAAACCTGTCTTTTCAAGTATTTTCACTCTGTGCAGCACATTACCTTTTTCAGTAGAGAGATGGGACTCCACTAAAGCCCCGCCACTGTAGCTAGTGAAAAAACAGCATGTACAAGCAGGCTATTCACCTTATATCATTCTGAAAGACCCCCCACTTCTTTCTCTAAGCATCTTTTAAGTGTTCCTGTTTGTTTATAGCCATGGTCCCCAATTTCTGGAGGCATGAAAATCCTTATGCATATGGCAGGAGAGCACACAGCTTGTTTCTACTTTATTCTTTTTGGAGTGGAAGATGAGCAAAACTGAACCTCATGAGATTCTCACTCTCAGAATTATTCTCCATTTCCCCATTCTTTTATTTTAAACACAGCCTAACAGCTTGTATTTTTTACCAACAGGAAGTATGAATCGTTCATGATTTCCTTCCCACACCCTCCCTCTGTCTCAGTGGAGTAAGTCCACATCACTTACACGCTTGATAGTTCTCAGAGTAGTTTCTGTTGGTCTTTCAGTGTGCATTTCCTAGCACCTGTCTGCAGCAAATTTCATGTGTCACAGGGCTGTCCCATTGCCTTGTTTTGTTAAAGTGTGAGATGCCTCTGAAGGACCTAAGTCTTTCCTAACTGCTCTCCACAGCAAATTTTCCCACCTCACAGTTCACCTCTTGTTCTAGATGTTTCACAGTTGTATTGATTGACACTATTTCCAGCACTGCTCCTGGGGGCATCTGACTATTTTTACTTCCTTCAAAGCTGAAAAAAACATTGGTCATCTGTTTCTGCTCTGCCTCTCTCCCTCAAATCAATGATGCAATTTTCCCCTCTCACCTGTGAGTAGACCCCTCCTAGAAGAGCTCAACAAAGCCTTCCTGATGCTCCAGGTGAAAGGAAGGTATCAATGGCCTTTTAGTCAGCACCCTGCTGACTCCCAGACACAATCCTCAGGGGCTGACCAAGCACATGTTCCTCTCCCAGAGGAAATATTAAGCTGAGAGTTATGCAAGCTCAGGCCTGGAAACCAATAACCATTCTCCTTCCTCACACTCCACGATCGTGAGTGGGTTGAGTGAGGCAGTCAAACGCTTCCCTCACTCCCTTTCCTGCCCCACTGTTCTACCAGGTATCACCTCTTCCTCTCCCTTCCCACACTCTTTTACTAGCTGTAAAGCAGCAAAGGAATTATTGAGGAACCCCAGTTTTCCTTACCTTTCACCCTTAACCACTTTCACATTTAACATTCACCCTCTAACACACCCGGTTTAGGAGAAGAACAGTAACACAACTCCCTTTACATCCCCACCAAACACAGACAAGTGCAGGGACTATTACAAAGTGCTTCTTGGCGCCAGAGTACTAACGCCTGCCAAAGCGCACAGACAGCAGCGGGGTAAGAACAGAAAACAAAGCACCTCTCAGTCCACAGCATTGCATACATCTCATTTAAGGCTGGCTGGAACCTCTCTTGGAAAGGAAGCATCCCTAAAAACAGAGCATGACTGGCAATTACCGTGTCCTAGCTGCAACAGTAATGGTGCATCCAGAACGGAAAGAGGGAAGACATCTATAACTTCATCCATCCCTACTGCCCACCGAATATAACCGAGAGTGACTACATTCACCCACAAAAGGACACTATCAGGCAGACCGCCTGCTCCCAGCACAAGCTGGGGAAGCTGTCCGGTGCCAGCTCAGGTGTTTCAAACCATGACAGCTCCTCTCTGCTGCACCCTGTACTTTCTCCTGGGATCTCCTACTCTAGGATTCAACAGGCCAAATCCCACTGACCTTAGGAGATCTGCCAAAAACCTTCCCCTGAGGTGGTACAGATGCAGGCACGCAATACAGAAGGAATACACACCAGTCTACGGAATTAATGTATTTGTTGCTGAGCAAGATAACTATGAAAAAGATTATTAAACTCCCCTCAATCCAACTAATCCAAATTCCATCACATGTACAGGCTCCTAAAAGCGCATGACTGTTATGCATGCACAGTTCAAGATAGAGTTGCCTGTGTTAAGAGACAACATACCATATTGATACTGAAAAAATACATGGAAAAAACCAAAAACTCTCATGCTCAAGCGTCCTCTAGCAACTTTAACATTTCTACTGCTGCGGAAACTGAACTTATTTCAAGGAATCAACCTGGTGTTTGTAAAGGAAATAATAAGGGATGAAGAGGGCTGTTGACAAGGATTTCAGGGGCAAGGGGCTTGAAGCAAGATGGCATTCAGACCTCAACCTCCCTTTAAGGAGGAGTGTGTTATTGAGTGGCATTTGTTTGAAAAGCAATTGCAATCAGGACAGGAGGTGCAAGTGTTAATAAAACAAGCACCATTACTGCCTCTCAGAACCCTGCACTCAGACAGCCAAAAACCACCATCAGCATCTGAACCTACCCTGTGCCTATCCTATTAGTCATTGCTGTGTTATTTTGCTCTTGGTGCTCTTTTCTGCTCGAGAAACCCCTTTAGTTAGATTCAACGTGACTCTGGAGTTGCAAAGAAGCAGGAGGCGTGCAGTGACAAGGATGCATGCTTCAGGACAGGCGAAAAAGGGGCCTGCAGAAGAAAGGAGAATCTCACCTGCCTTCTGTGGTGGGTTGACCCTGGCTGAACACCAGGTGCTGACCAAAGCCACTCTATCACTCCCCTCCTCAGCTGGACAGGGGGAGAAAAAATATAATGAAAGGCTCATGGGTTGAGATAAGGGCAGAGGGATCACTCATCAGTTACCATCATGGGCAAAACAGACTTGACTTGGGGAAATGACTTTATTACCAATCAAATCAGAGCAGGATAATGAGAAATAAAACCAAATCTTAAAAACACCTTCCCCCCACCCCTCCCTTCTTCCTGGGCTTAACTTTACTCCTGATTTTCTCTACCTCCTCCCCCACCAGCGGCACAGGGGGACGGGAATGGGCGCTGCAGTCAGTTCATCACATGTTGTTTCTGGCGCTTCTTTCTGCTCACACTCTTCCCTGCTCCAGCGTCGGGTCCCTCCCACAGGAGACAGTCCTTTACAAACTTCTCCAACATGAGTCCTTCCCACAAGCCGCAGTTCTTCAT
>NW_010542697.1:13279-31669 GCF_000687285.1 Phaethon lepturus
CCCGCTCCAGCCTGAGTCCCTCCCACGGGGTGCCGTCCTTCAGGAACGGACTGCTCCAGCGTGGGTCCCCCACAATGTCACTGCCAGCAAACCTGCCTCAACATGGGCTCCTCTCTCCACAGGTCCTGCCAGGAGCCTGCTCCAGCATGGGCCTCCCACGGGTTCACAGTCTCCTTCAGGCACACCTACCTGCTCCCTTGTGGGGTCCTCCACAGGCTGCAGGTGGGTATCTGCTCCACTGTGGAGCTCCATGGGCTGCAGGGGACAGCCTGCCTCACCATGGTCTTTATCACCTGGAACACCTGCCTCTCCTCCTTCTCTGACCTTGGTGTCTGCAGAGTTGTTTCTCTCACATATTCTCACTCCCCTCCTCAGCTGCAGTTGCCATTGTGCAGGTTTTCCCCCTCCCCCTTATCACAGTTATCCCAGAGGTGCTACCACCGTCGCTGATGGGCTCAGCCTTGGCCAGCAGTGGGTCCATCTTGGAGCTGGCTGGCACTGGCTCTGTCAGACACAGGGGAAGCTTCTAGCAGCTGCTCACAGAAGCCACCCCTGCAGCCCCCCTGCTATCAAAACTTTGCCACGCAAACCCAATACACCTCCAAATCCTGGGCATTGAGCCAAACCAACCTTTCGCCTCCCAATGCGTTTCTTTGGGGAAGTAATACATGTGGTAGATTAAATCTATCTAGTGGATTATCTCTTAATCCATAGAGACTTGAATTTTTGATCTAAGCAGATATTAAAGCCAGTCTTTCAGCTGCTTTGATTCAAGCTTTCACATTCTCTTGTCCCTCTGAAATCTTTTTGCAGTCAAGCCCCCTGCACCTCACCCCCAACTTAGATCTCATTTACCCTCAACTTAGATCTCATTTCTCCTAAATCCCTCATCCCACTGCCTTGAGGTCCTCTCCACTTTAAAGGTGACTCTCTCCAGCACCTGCAGTAGGTCGCAGGAATATTTTCTTCCATCTCACTGCCCCCGTATCCTGTCCCATCTGCAGCCATGGAACAGATCACTTCCCATTATTTCCTTGTAACTCCTCTGATAATCCTCACATTCAGGTGGCTACTGAAAGACCTCCTCTGCTGCATCTGTATCTGCTCGTGGGAGAAAAATTGCTGTTCTATTACTCCCACAGGAAGAAGATTTGAAGCATTAGGAATCTGGCATCCAGGACACCAAGACACCGCCTGTCAGTTGTCAGCACTGACACACAGTAATACTATATTTCTGTGAGGGTCTCCAAGCACTCCACAATGCCAAAAAAGAATTGTGATTTTTATCATCTATATTTGCTAGGGACCAGAGAGCATCAGAAAAAAAGTTTAAAATCAGAGCAAGTTTAAAGACAGGCTGAGAGGTTTCCCAGAAAGGTGTCTGAGCAACACAGAATTCAGCTGCAAGGAAGCATCACAGCAGCAGGAGACTCTTTGCTGTCCATGTTGAACGTACGCATCACCCAAAAGTGATAGGGATGACAAAACTTGGAAAGTGGGAGAGAGGTGAGCTCCACACCAAGGTGAATGAGGAAGGCGAGGCAGCAGAGGCTGGGAGCAAACCTCTCTAGAATACCAAAGAGTTTCAATTTCATGTCTGAAGTACAAAAGTAAGCGATCAACCAAGGAGAAAGAACATTACAGAGCAGAATGAGGAATGAAGTTGCACAGGAAGATAAGGCAGCCGAGGTATTAAATGACTTTTTCCTTAAATGAGGACTGTACACATCACAGCAAGTCAGGCTTCTGGTCTCGTCCCAGTCCCGGCTCCAGCCCTGAGAGATAGCAGGGGGGTGCTTGGCACTGGTATGCTAAACTTCTGGGTGTATATGGTAAATTTGTTTTATAAACCTTTGGCTTTTTGCCTATAAGTCAAGATGCTTTTTTTTTTATTCCCCAACAAAGTGTGCTTTTATTAAATTCCTCCCTTACTGCAGAAGGCATGAATTAGAAAGGACAGAGCTTATGGTTCTTGTATTTTATTATATCCCCAGACTTTCCAAGCGGCTGGTGCTGTAACAGGGTAACAAGAGAAGATAACAGTGCTGGGTGCCATTCATCCTTCCACAGCACTGGTGCCAAAATATGGTACCACTACTGATGCATTCACTGAGAAACCATTAAACCTCTAGGGCAAATTTCAGTGCATTTCCAAAAGTGAGAGAACCACTGGTGAGGTGTGGAGAGACTACCTCCCAGGGGAGGGCAGACATCATCCCATGAGGAAAGCAGCAGAAGGTGGTGCTGAGGGTGCTAAATGTCCACCTTTCTTCTCAGGCTACCGAGCCCACTCCTCAACCACTTCTTTCCTGGGACACAGAGGCATGTCACTGCTCTCTTCTACTTGTATGCTGTGGAGATAAAGAAAATCTCAAACTTTTAAAAGTTTTAATTTGTCTAAGATTCTTCTTGAAAAAAGGCCATGGGCTTTTATGGCTCCTCAGGCTGCTGAAGTCATGGGGAAACATGAATGCATTGCCCCCAGTACCCATAACTCAGGGCTTTGATGCACAATCCACTAGACTGAAGCAGGCCTAGAGAGCTAGGCTAGAATATCTAAGCGTGTTCTGGCTGGCTAACAAAGGATAATGTTTTATGAGGCACTAGAGTGTGCTTTACAAACAGCCTTACCGCATACCGATGTTGCTACACACGGCGGTGGGCCAGCTCACCGTCCGCGCAGCAATGACTGGCAGAGTCAGAAATGGACTGCGAGAAGCCCAAGCCCCACTCTCTGCACTCCCACGCAGTGCCTGTGCCCCAGCAGCTGGCAACATCACAGGATCGAGGTGGAGAGAGCAAAGGAAAGGCTGCTAAGACATTTACGGTTTACAGCAATCCAGGGAAGCACTCAAAGCCAGTTCACAAAGACAATTTGCCTCAAAAGTTTGAAAGGCAAAACGCAAAAATGCATGCTTTTATAAAAAGTCAAATGCATTCAACTACTCAAAGAAAGATCAACTTGTTTGCTTTCTGCTCTTCTCTCTCCATATTTAAGCAGTTTTTAAAGTCTTACTTCATGTCTGAGTAAGTGTAATCAGAAACTGTCATCATACACCATCTCTGACAGAAAGAAATCCCAAGTGACATAGTGTAATCAAAGTTCCTTCCTCCATTAAGGGTTTGGGTATTATACTAATTAATGCTTATCACACTTTGATTGCTCCTTGAGCCTGATTTGCAGGTGTTTCAGCATTCACATATTGCCCTGCTCCTGTGATGCTGAAAGGCTTTTCAGATTGGAGGGTGATCAAGGTTGCCAGGTTATCCTCAGCAGGATCCGGCATACATCACTCTCCACAGGTCATGTTCTCACAATAATTTCGTTTTGATTTTTAATCTCTCATTTCACAAAGGTGCTCTCACTACTGTGAATTAAGTTTATGCAAAACTGGAAAGTTAGAATTTTGACCTATCATCACAGCACCCTCCTCCCTCTTTCCTTGCAGCTTGTTCTCCTCCCCAGAAAAGTAGCTGTTTTATTTTCCTTTGCTGTTTGTTTTTTTTTTTTTAAAAAAGGCCACAAACAAGTTCTTCTTCAACCTTCCAACCTTTTTGCTTGCCTCCCACCACTGACTAATCTGAAAGCAGACAGGCTTTCCTTTTTTTAGAAGAAATATATACCAAGTAGAAAGCCTGTGTTTGCAAATAAATTGCATAATTAGATCTTCTATTTAAACTATACAGGCTACTTCACCATTAACAGCATTAAGATATATATAAACGCAACAGGTTCTATCATCAGGGTGACAACTTTTGGGAAGGATGGTCTAAAAGTAATGGGGAAAAAAACTGGTTCTTCTACCAGTACTGCTGGAGTTTCATAGGTGACCTTTTGAGTTCCTCCAGTGGCAGAGTGGGGGCAGATACTGAACAACACCATGGAGCTGCTTCCCAGAGCAGCCACCACAAAAACAGTCTTGAGATATTAGGCAGCAGATGCTGTAAGTACTAGTAACTGGTTTGTTATCTATATAGTCTTCACTCTTCCTTGCATAATTCTCACAATATGAGAACTCACTGAAGCTCAATCTTTTGTAGTAATAGTCTTAAGTGGTGTTTTTTCCTAAAATCACTATTGAAAGGAAGGCTAATCCTGTTTGGACAGAATTCTACGACTGTCAGAAGTAAATTTTGTTTACATGCTGCTTGAAGTTATGGATCATATTTGGCAGATAGCTTGAAAAGGTGTTTTGGCACTTAACCAAAGTTAAGTTAACCTTAAATTAATGAACTGTGTACACAAACATTAGGTTTCTCTTTCTCCCACCATTCTTAGAATAGCCAAAGATCTTCCTCCCTGTTCTCACAGAAGAGAAAATGTGCATCACTGCACGGAGTCACAGGAAAAGTAAGTAGTGGAGAAATGCCCAGGTGATCCTGTGGTGAATGATATCTGGGGGCAGGGAGAGCTAACGCCTTTAAAAAGTCTCAGATTCCTCTGGATCCCTGAGTGCAGAAGAAACTCCTTCCTAGCCTTCATTTGGGCACTATGTCTGATTCTATACAAACAATGCTTTTATTGTACACTTCACTCTTACTGAACGTTATGCTCTACATTTCCCATCAGCAGTAGTCACTGGAGTCATATCAGCCTGGATTTAAACATCTGATCTGTGCCTTCTGCCAGGTGAGGTTGCAAGAGAAAAAGAGCGTAAGCCACCACCCAAAACTGGTGGTGTTCTGAGCTTCACCTGGAGGTAGCAACAGCAGAAGACTAGCACTGACAAGTCTGCAGCAGCCTCCCCAGCCCTTTTAGCCTGTGCCTCACTTGAGCCAAAGACACCTCGCTACATCGCCACGATAATGTGGGAAGGAAGAGTGACATTTGCAGAGCCTCCCTCCCCACTGGCAAGGCAGTCCACATCAACTCGACATTGCAGAACTAGAGGAAAGCCTATCAGAAGATCAGGAAGTTCTTCTTTACTCCTAGCTTTCCTCTACACGTTCCAAGTGGATTTTAATCAGTTTTCTTGACCGAGGTAAGTAGCACCCCGTTGCACACATGTGATAAGAACTGATTTAGTGAACATCCCTAAAGGTTCTACTACTAATGTAAGGCTGAACGTACCAGGTAAGATGAGCTCCCACCCGTTCATTAGGATAGAGGCTTTTTATACCAACATGGCACACAGCGCAAATGCTGCTCCTAGTCTGTTTATCTCCGCTACCAAAACAGTCATTGTCACCAAGAATAAGAATGCTGATGAAAACACGCCTGCCTCTGGAGTGGAAAATGATTTTTTGTGATAGAAGTTCAAACTCTAATCATTCTCTAAGAAAAGCATTGCTTTTCTTTGAATTTAATCAAATATCATCAGAATTTCATAGCTTTTCACCCAAAGATCTCAAAGCAATTTGCGAGCGTCAATTAAGTCTCAGTTGCTTATGACACCAAGAGTGGAAAAGTTTGTCCCCCATGACAAAAGAAATCTGGGGAAATTCACAGTACAGTCCCAGCAGATCAGATTTTCAGTCTGTCATTCACTAATTTGAACAATTTTTGTTTTAATTCACAGGAGTTAATACATACATTTCAGTAGTTGTTTAATTCTCAGTTTTACTGAGTTTAATACTGTAAGTAAGAAGTACCTGTGCAGGTACTTCTACATTCTTCAGTGGCTCCCCATTGCCAAATCTGTCCCATTGCTGCTCTCTAGAATAAACGACAGCTAGCAAGCACTGATGCAAAACCCTGACCATTCTCTCCATCACCACTTCTTTCTCTGGATCCAAAATGTACCCTCTCCCCACATTTAAGACACGAGTTCGAAGGTAAAGGTTTTCACACTGGCTTTAAATTTTCCCCACTTCCCAGTAGCTGATGACGGTCACACAGAATTTGACCTGCATGCCACAAGTTGAACCCTTCAGTACCCTTTTCAATAACAGATACTTAAGAGCTATCATTTTCAAGCTAGTAATCACACAATAGTCACCAACTAAAATCAGTCTCCATAAAAAACACTGTCCTGCACAATTGGAGTTGCATATTTAGGAGAAAGAAAGCCTAACCAAGAAAAAGGAATTGCTACCATAAAACAGTCTGAAATCAGCAGTGAAATCCTCAAAGACAACTGCACTTCATCTCTTCTTCTTGTAACTCTTAGTTCCTTTCTGACTTCCACCATGTAATAAGGGTCTGCCTCTGTAGTCTTTCTTCACTTTGTCCTGACCTATTGAGGTTGTCATCAGATACTTGGTAAATGACCTAACTAGCTTTTGAAGGATGACTTGGAGTATCCAGGTCATTTTGTTTTGCTCTGAATACTGTGTTTCTGTTCATCATATTTGCTGCAGTGACAACTGTACTTTCAATAGCTTACAACCCAAATTTCTTCTATTCCCTTTCACTCTTCCTTTAACTACTTTTGCCCATGCGAGCATAGCCACTCACTGCTTCTGTTCCGCAGTCAATGATCCTCCTCAGCATCTTGTGAGGACCAGTGCCAACTGCCAAGATTCCTCCAAAATTTTGCTACAATGAAAACAAGCCCAGCCATGTAAGATAATTGTTTCTGAGAAAGTGTATCAGCTCTTTGCTAGTTATGAAACCTCACTGCTAGCTACATCTTTTCCCTTTCTCACCCATGCTTCCGATTTGAACTTCTCATAACAGATCCTTCTCTTTCAAAACAGGTTTCTTTCTCTTAAAGGAAAGACTTCTTTCTGGATTTTATTCGCAAATGGAACTTTTTATTTCAAAATATTTGCTCTTCAGAAACAGAGGTTGTTTAGTGCTACTTTTTATTTTTCCTACAATCAACTGCAGTCACACTCAAATCTCAAAAGGCACCTTCTATAATATGCCCATCAACAAGCTAATTTGAGCACAAGCGCTTCTTCAATAAATGAGAGTAACTCTTTTTGACATGTTATCCATCTAAACCTTTCCTAAGTGATTACAGCCCTTTCTTACTTTCTTGAGGAATTTCTAGTTACTCTTCCCCAAAAAACTTTGGGCGCTGGGCAGAGATTTTTCTAACAGCATCAAAGAGCAGATGCCTCTCTGCTTGGACTGACAGCTGCTCTGTCATTTCAATGAAACAGTCTGTGGCACATCAGTGATCAGACATCACCTTTAGAGCAGTTCTAGACACATGAATTCATTTTCCTCACTGTCTTTTTAAAACTCATCTTCCCCACGCAGTGACTCACAAAAAGTCATTAAGAATGGAAATACTAGCTTCACAGTAATAACAGAAAAAATTTGTACAGTACACTTTTCAAACCTCCTTCCCCACCCCAAAATTGCCAGGACCATAAATTCATAAATTTTAATAGCCTAACCACTCACCCCGTGACATACTCACACAATAAATGTTCTCACAGACCAATGCCTTTGGCAGCAGCTAATCCTCTCATCCCAGCTAAAAGTAAGCATGAAGCATAGTGAAGGGCATGATTTTGGCCGCGGGGTCATTTGGTCACACGCCCAACCCCAATCGCCCATGTGCTAGAAAGGACAAAGAAAACCCTGCCTGGTGCTCAGGAATCCAACAGGAGTTGGGAGCTCCTCACCCTCCCACCCTCAAAAAAGTCACACAAAGTCTGAATTTGTTCTGGAATCAATAAAATCCAGGATGTCACTGTCAAAAGTATTGCTGTTGAAGCAAAAACAAAGAAACCCGGTCATTGGGCCAAAGTGACAGAGAGAATTGAACTGTGGAGATCATGAACTTTCTAGTTTCTTGGTGCTGAGCTACTAGAATGACTGGCATGTTATATGTACTTCATAGATAATCAGAAAGGCTATTTCTGTTGCACTACCACAGAGCAGAAGTGCAACAGCTTTACCTTCTCTTCTAAAAGGAATGTCCTGTTATGCTTCTTAAGCCCATCAAGCATGTCTTATTCAGCTTTGATGGTACATCTAAAATGAAAGTCCTAGAAGTAAAATAAAACCAGGTATTTACATTTTAAAATGTGTATTAATACAGAATAAGGATCATATCCTTGGATAAATTAAGAATGGAATTCAACTCAGAAGATACTAAATTACTCACCTGGGGTTTCTCTTTAGCACACTTTACCATCCAAATCCTTCATCCCTGGTTCCAAAAATAATTTATATCTCCTCTTCTCCCTAATGGCACAGCATGGTGAATTCCTTCAATAAAATGATTGTCTAGAGGATTTAGATGGAAGAAAACCAAGAACTCCTTCATTAGCATCTGCAATGGATCTGCTGTCTCCAAAAGCACCGCTCTGTCTTAACTATCAGTTGCATTTACACCCAAAATCTAACCTAGTCCATTTGCAAAAGCCCAGTGGCAGCACCATGGCTAGTTAGAAAGAAGGACCATGGAAAGATAACTTAATCCACCAGTCAAGTGTGAAGAACAGACCTTTGGCACTGATGTTTTCTCCCACAACTCTCCTCACAGTGTGCACATTCCCACTTATATAGGGGGAGCCTGTAATACACATTTCAAGCCACTTAGTGTTATTTTCCAGACAGTTTTCTTCACACTCGATCCCTAGTGGAAGTCATGCCTGTAAAACAAAGTGACTTACTTGCATCTCTTCCTCTAGGGCTGACTGAGTAGACAAAACTCATCCATAGGAACAGAAAATGACTGCAACACGTGTGACAGCCCAGCATCCAAAGCTCATTGAGAAGGTAGAGCTATCATTTTGTATAAGAACGACATGGCAATTGTGTCAAGAAGAGTGGGAGTGGGAGAACCTGACAATATTGCCAAACCTGCAGGCTAAGAAACTAGGAAAAAGGGAACATTTCTTTTGCTGAAAGGCACACACTGAGTTGTTGTTATGGTCTGGTTCTCCTTGGATATTTCCAGAGAGTAATAGCTACAGACATGTGGGGTAAGGGGCTGGGGGAAGAGAATGCCTCTCTGGATGGGGAAGTTCATAAAAACTTTTCCAAATATCTGTTAAATAACAGCCACTTCCTCCCTTAGTAGTTTATAGACATAACTTATTGCTAGACAAAGTCTCAGCCACTGCATCTCCCATCAAGTGGATCTGGCTCCTTCCAATCCACAGCCATGCAGAGTATTTCAAGGAAAGAAAGTTTACTCAGCTGCACAATGAGCACTCCCTACCCTCTAAAGCCCGTTTCCCTACCATACCTTCCTGCCATGCTGATGCTGAACTGCTCCCTTCCTTCAACCCAACGCTACCTTTAAGGCACCCCCAAACACTTATGAACTCCACACAGGTTAGCAGCTGTCTGAATCAGGTAGAAACTCTGAAACAACATTCAAGAGATGAGCCTAGAAAAGGTGTCAACATGCCTACACAGATCTGGCTTCAGAATTAACTGAAAAGAAACATGCAAAAGTGGACGTCTGGTCCCATTGTAAAGACTTACAATGGAACAAGTCTTTTTGGCATGTGGTAAGGAGGACAAGATCACTACCACTTCCATCCCCTGCCAAATTTTTTTACTTCTTTCTCAAAGGGCTCTCGGTGCACTTGCTATGCAGAAAAGCCTGCTTTAGGGTTCAGCGTGGAATTTTCTTCTCACATACCTTTAGACCATTACAGGTACAATATCACCATTATTATTTCTGGATACATTACTCTCATGCTCTACGATATTACAACTTTCAGACATTTAAAACCTCATTGCATTAATGCATCAGACAGTATTTCTGAAATCCATAGGACTCCACAAGCATCAGCTGGTTCAGACCCTGCTGCACTCAGCTTCAAAGGTTATTTCACTGCAATTGCATAGTGCTTGGCTCCAGGCTATTCACACACTACCTTTTCAACCCAGAAACAGTTCAGTAAGCAAAAAGTTACATCTTTCCAATAGCAGAGAGGCCCTCTTGGGCTTCCACTTCTTAAAGCAGTAAAAGCAGGGGTAATTACACCTCTGTACTTTTTGTTGCAAGATAGCTCATAAAAGTTTACAGCAATTTATAGCAGTTGGGGGTATACAAAGTGATCTATCCTTCAACTTAGTCACAGCTCTGTCCTCAAATTGACTGTGCTTTAAAA
This sequence comes from Phaethon lepturus, assembly GCF_000687285.1. Classification (NCBI taxonomy): domain Eukaryota; kingdom Metazoa; phylum Chordata; class Aves; order Phaethontiformes; family Phaethontidae; genus Phaethon; species Phaethon lepturus. Next base: position 23,252 of record NW_010542697.1, read on the forward strand.
TAATTGTTGGTGAAAGAAGGCAATGTTTATCAATGTAATTACTTCTCACCTCCACAAATGGGTGCAATATTTGTTTCTTTTGCCTCTTCCTACTACAGGTTTTATTTCCATAGATGGTTTTGAAACTGTCTTTATGTGTTTTGGAATATGGCCTTTGAATAATAAACAACAGTAGCTACTACATGTGGCATCTCTTGTGTTAAAACAATAGCTCTTTAAACATTTTAGAAAAGTTTTGCTACACCATTGGGAGTCTACAGATGGTAGTAAATTGATTGTAGCCTACAGAGACATAAAAAGATGAACAAAAAGCAAAGAAAATTAAGTCAGGAAGCCACTACAAACTGCATGATTGGATCAAATGTTTTTTTTGATTAATGATTTTCTTCAAGACGGAAAGTTCTGCTGCATGAACAGAGCCTGCACAGCAAGCAGTTCCTATGCTATGAAGAACTTATTTTTATTAAGTGTGTTAAGATTTATCACAGACTCTTCTGGGACACCTCTTTTCAGGAAATCCAACTCACACAGTCGTAGACAGCATCATCCCTGTTACAAATGATCAGCATTGCCATACTCAATCCCCTAGCTAAGGTGAGATTTCCCCTTGCTCATCACCAAGCCAAGAAAATAAACCAAATATCTTCAAAGCAAAGCCCTCCTTTACTGAAACTGCAACCTTACCTCCCTCTGTTCTCTCGGCATCACTCCTTCACGCTTTGAGCAAATCCTCCTTCTGAGGATGGATCTGATCTCCCCAGAGTTGCAAAAGCAGAATGAAAGTTGTCTAGAGAGGAAGGAACAGATTCAGGCCTCAGGATGGTTAAACTGCAGTGCATATTCTACCAGGTATTCTTCCAGCTACCAAGCTGCACTTACATAGGTAGGTGCATCTTACACTTCTTCCTACTTTTGAATCTCTTACATGCTTTCTCAGGGAGTCTGTCTTGTCCTGTCTTTAAGGACCAGGGAGAGAATTAGCTCACCAGAACTTGAAAGCTGCTACTCTGTATTGAGTTTTCTCCAACAAGGCACACAGTACAAACATGAGACTACCCTGTCAGGGTTAAAAAAACCCCACAAACTAAAATAAAACAACAAACCATATGTAACAAAGCTACCTAAGGTTCTCCCTACTGTTCGCCTTTCCTATTCCACATGCCATCCGTTTTGATCAAACTGTCTCACATTTCCACTAGATACTCCACTACCATGAAAGGCCCTGCAAGAGTGGAGAGAATCCTCTCAAGAGCCCCAGTAAGTTTGAAATTGTTGCCTGCCTCCTCTTGCTAAGCAGCTTTGGGACCAATTCCAGAAGTGGGAGAACACCTCTCCTGCAACTTTTGCATTTTCCTTCACTTTTTTACTACTTACAGCAAATTGATACATCAGCAGTTTAGAATGATTGCACCTAAACCACTCATTTTTAGTGACTCAGAATATTGGTAAGGCTTGTTTTTTCTTTGTGCTCCTGGATGGCCATTTCAGCATCCTGGACACAATATTCCACCATTTTCTTTTCAGATGTAGAATCAAGCATTAAGAGCCCTTCCTCACCACAGAATGTTTTCTGTAGCTAATGCAAATTCATCTCATGCTTTGAGAAACATTTTGCATTAATGCCAGCACTGAGTCTTTCAGTTATTCATTAAAATGTACCTCTATTTGCAGACCTTCTATCAGGTGCGAAAAGTTTAAGCCTGCTTGGAGGAGGATATTGAAGGTGAAGCACTTCAATTATTTCTTTAAATTATTTGTTTTAAACTATGCTGAAGGCCTGGTTAGTGTACAGAAGGCTACAGCTCTCTTATCAAGTTCAAGCCTGTCTTTCAATCACTTAAGGCAGAACAGATTTATCACCCTCCTTTTGGGGGAATGTGAAAGAAACTGCTGTGGAAGAGCTGTTGTTAGCAGACTTAGAGCAAGGGCTTGAGTAACCATCACTACCTGTCAATGACAATACCATAAAAAGCATCTTGCTTGCAAAAAATCAAATTTAGCATTCTGTTCCTTTTCTTCAAAACACACATTTAATCTCTGGAAGTCCGAAAGACACAGATTTTCAGCCCTTTGAGATAAGCAAGAATCCTGTCTTGCTAATTCTCCACCATGTTTGTTTCATTTTGAAGGAATAATCTTTTAATGACCTAATACCATTCAGTCTCCTCTTTCCTACTATTCCCATTTCATTTCAAGCTGTGACAGCTCTGTGTGCCCCTTCCCACCCGCTGCCCCACTCCATGTGCTCTCAAGGAATCTGAATTGAGCCTGGTTCTCAGGTCCCGCAAGATTTTAAGCTTAGGGATTTTAGCAGCATCCAGAAAGAGTTGTAATCTGGACTCTTGCAGAACAGTCACTATGCCTTTGCCTTTTTTTGAGGGCATAGGATGCTTGCATGCTACTGCCAGCTGCCACCAATCTTCCATGATGATCTGACCCCCATATGTCACCTCCTAAAGTCTTTCCAACAATTTGGGAACCTCTCCCAAGCTACATCTTTACAAGCTTTCACATTTATCTTTCAGAGGGCCACGAGAGCTAAAACAAATGACCGCTTTCCTACAAAGTGTGTGTTACACTTAAAAAAATAAAATAAAATTACACATTACTTGAACATGCCTCTACAAGACTAACCAATATCTGCAGGCAAAATTCCTCCCTCTGTCTTCCCCATGCTCCATGTCCTCATGTCTGCAGGACCATCTGCTCACTCCTTTACCTCACCATTTCTGTTCAATCTTCCTGGCAGCAAATGACTGCTCCTATAGCCCCTCAAGAAAGGTATCTGAAACTAAACTAGACCTAGCATCCTCAGACGGCCTCTGGGACAATTTCAAAGTACCATGAGGTGATCTGTTGCTTAACAAGAGCCATATCACTCTCAAAGTAACTGGAGAAAAATTGATTCCCTGTGCTACAGCCAGTCTCCTGGTGTAAACTCACCTGAACGGCGACCCATCACGATGAAGCCCTCTTGACAGCTCTCCTTCTAATAAGATCAATCCCTTGCAGCCAGCAGAGGAACAACTACAGTGTTGTCCAAGCTCCAGGCTGCTCAAATGACAACGGCACAGCCTGCAGCCAGACCCTTCTTTGCAAGTTTCCATGAATGTTTAATAACACATTCCACAGAGGTCCTAAATCAAGTATATTCTTATGGAGATATTGAGTCACTCATTTCTGTTGTTGATCATCATGACTAATCATAGTAGTAAGGTTAAAACAAGAGGAGGAACACCCAAATGCACCTCATGATTAAGGTTTTGTCTGTACTCTCAATTTCAGGACTACCTGCATGTCAACCCCTCTCCTGTCCCAAACATCCCTTAAGGCTCTGCTGCCTGGCCAGTCACTCCTTACCTTCTTTAATCACACACTTATCACACTTCCCCATGCTTAACAGCATTTCCATGGTGCTTTTGTTTTCCAGCTACCACTTTCATAAGTGTGGCTCTCAGTTAAACCTTTAATATTAAAGCCCTTCTCAGATATTTAATATTAAATTAATTTGAATCCAATTGGGGAGGAACAAGAAGGATATGCCTGTTTAGCAAAATACTATTCCAGACAAGCAAAAGACACTGTATAAAGATTTTTAAAAAGATCAACCCAGAAATTCTTCTGCAAACTGAAAAAAAGAAGCACAAGGATGAGAAATTTTGTATAGGGGACCACTTGTGGTTGGATCACAGGCAAAGGAGACCAGGACCTTGATAACAACATTCCAACTTGAACTATTTGTTTTCTAGTGCTGTAACACTCCATGAGATAACTTGCATAGGCAATTTTTCACAAATCTGCTATACAAAAGTGTACACTCTGAATAGTGAACTGACATATTAGAGGTTATTAACATCTCCTGGCAACAAAAACTCTCCTCAGTGTTTAAATTGGTCATTCTGTCTCCTGTAATCTATATCAAAAGCCCTCCTTAGAAGTCTAGGAGTTAAAATTATATAGATATTATGTCAGATTGGCTATGTTAGAATATTTATGTTTTAAGCAGTAATGATATGTATTAAAATCTCAGTAGCTACAGGCAATGGATCTGATCTTTACTGCAGCTTCCACAGCAGATTAATTACATGAATTCAGTTAACATACTCAAGGTTAAAACTTCCATTACTCCAAAACACAACTCTGGCAAGTACGTGCAGCCTCTTGATCACCTCACAGTACTGATATCAGCACCAAGAGGACAGGACTGACCTAAGACATCAACCTGTACTGCCCAGCAGCCAGGAGCCTGCCCAGGTCAGTGCTCTCCCTCTGCAGGATGTGGTACTTTGCTGTTCTCCGTGTGGCAGAGGCCAGATGGGTCCCTGCTCCCAAGGGTTAGGAATATGACAGAGAGGGATGCTGAGCTACCCCCTGCTCTTTCTTCATGATTCCAGATCACAGTCCAGGTATACTGTTAGCAAGGTACAGAGAAGGTTTAGCTGCTATGGGTTGCTAGACCTACTCTCCAAGGCTGTTCCCAGTGGGTCTGCTCTGGGTCTCAGCCATAGTTGATCTGTTTTTTTGCACCTGCACATCCCTTAACTTTCTACAAACCAATGAACTCTGCAAAGCACCTCATTCACTATGTACCTTGCCACAGTTAAACTTAATCACAAGTCTGCTTGTTTGAGAGCATTTGGAAAGAAGACAGCTTGGCAGAAACTTGCCTCATGGGCTGTTTCCCAGATTCCCCAAACCAGGGGGGAAGGGGGAGAAAGCTGCTCATCTTCTTTCTCACAATTCTCCAAATGCAAAGGTGTCTGTCTTGTGTCCCCTTCAGAACACTGAATCCACAGGCACTTTTAGCCACTACTGCTTCTGCACAGCCACTAACTGCCCCAGGGAGCATTTCTTCTACAGTACTACAGTCGTCTTCAGACAGTTTCCAAATAGGGAAAAAAGCTCACCTTACTCACACAATGGATGGACGTGTTAATTTTAAGAATTCATACTCAACTGTCATGTCAGCAACAACTCAAAGCAGAAGCTTTGATCAGTTAGCATGGAAAAAAAAGAGATTTGGTTGTGGAAAGATTCCTCTTTCCATAGCAAGTAAGAAAGACTCTTTCACTCCACCTTCAACAACTCAAAAATCAGCTTGCCACTCTCGAAAGCACTGTACCTATCCAACTGTTGCCACAAAACAACCCCAGAACATATGCATCTTTGTAGTACTGAAGTAATGAGTTTGACACACTCAGCTGAGTCTGCCGTACTGAACAAGTTTCCTCTCCATCAACACTGCAAGCTGCTGTTTTGCAGATCAGAACAGTCAGCTTCCCCAGATAAGGCAGCTCCTTCCTGGAAATGGAAGATAGAGTTACCTTATCTCAGGAAAGGGAAAATAAAAGGTCACTCTTCACTAAGTGGCAAAGTTCTCATCTTGAAAGCTTTGCCCCTTGATTGGCATGGAACACCCAAGGTCATAGAACTTTTAATCAGACGCCTGCATAATTACTAAATCGTTATTAATTATATCAGAGACACGAGACCTCAGAGGGAAGGCAAAGCAAACAAAGAGCCCAATGAAGCCTCCTCTGTTGATGGAAAAAAATGGTAATTAAAAGTCATGAGCGCACCAAAGAGCAAGGGAACAGCATCACAGTCACTGTTCAGGACTCGAGAGTGACTTGCATACAAAACAGCAGGCTTGTCTCCCTGGGGAAATTACAGGGTACTGCGTTACAAAGCAATGAGTAGGAGGAAAAAAAAAAACCCAAGAAAAAGAAAAAGAGAGAAAGAACCATTCCTGTTTTATCAATAGCTTTATTTGCCCCACAGAAAGGGGCAGCACTGCCAACCAGTCCCAAGTTCGAGGGGTGCCTTCCACATGTTTCTGGCAGTTCTAGAGAGCCTTCTCCCAGCCTTGTATCATGAAGGGTTGACATACTGAGAAGTACACAAAAGACTGAAACCTTGTGTTCAACCTAATCCAGCCTACACACACTCCTGGCCCTTGCCCAGGAGCCCTTGCCCCAACAAAGACTATTCCAATGAAATGTCTCAATGACCTGAGCTCAGCCTTCATGACCACCCTTTCCACAGAGGCTGCCCTTCAAAGCATCATCATAAAAAAAACAACAACAAAAAAACCCCACAATCAAAGAACTTCAATCTGCCCTTAAAATAACAAAAAACCTCAAAAGAGGTCCTGCTCGCACCATAATAAATCAGACTAGGTAGTCATGGTCCCCACTGAAACCAAAGCAAAAACTTTTGCTCATCAAACTCTGAGAGGGTGGATGCTGATCTGTTTCTATACCACTGATATGATACGTCATCTCAGGGCACTGAGATATCAAAGATGGCATTGGACAAAAAAATGCAACACGCTATCTACCATCATTTGCAGGCAAACGCAAGAATCTCTCTGTTCTGCTATATAGGTAGTCTTATAGATCCAATCCTAAAGATGACCATATGCAAGAAGTGGCAAGTCTGGGCCACTGAAGAGATCAGTTTAGAACAATTATGAGACTGTGGTGAGAACAGACACTCCCACGTGCTCAGCCCTCCCAACATACAAAGAGAAGTACAAAACACCAGAATTCCAAAGAGAACAGTTTGTAAGTCCCAGAGATCAGAACAAAGAGACACTTTCTATTCCACTGCTCCAAGTACAATGACTCAAAAAGATATATCTTCAATATACTCTAAATAAGTAAGTCTCCCATATAAAACATGAGCAAGAATGAATAAAGGATAACTGCAGCAGAAGCAGTAATGCAATTTGTGGGAGTCTGCCACTGAATAAAAAATTAGTAACAAACGACCTCTGGCTAACTACAGCCATTTCATTATGCTTAACTTTGATGGACCCGAATTCAATAAACTTTTATTGAAGTGCATCTGGACCTTCTTTATCCCTTTTCTGAACATCCATTGCTTGCCAATGCAATGCCCTTTCACTGCTGCAACCTTATCACAGCACTCTGTTCCCTATTCCTGAATGCTAAGCCCCCAACCCCCATGTGACAGCACCGTACCTGTTGAAGATATCGCCCGACACTTTTTGCAGATACTGAAGTGCATCTGCCACCTGATAAATCTGGTTGGATCAGGGGGACCGAGTACGTCTGCCCTTCCAAAAAGTGCTTCTGGGCTACTGTAGCCATTGTGCCTAAAGGAAAGAGCAAATAGGTCATTACAGTAAACACACTTCCATTTTATCACAGCTTTTATTCAGAGACTTCTACTCTCTGCTCCCCTAAATTATTTTATGAAAGCGTTTGCAACGGAATCGGTGAGCTGAGGAGAAAGGCACAAGTAGTACGGTTGTCATATTGGATTTTTAATAAATCCAAGGCAGCTACAGTGAGGTGGGAGTCTCTTGCTTATCTGAATGCTCTTGGGAACCATAATTTTATTTTTAGCATGATAATTAACAAATCTCTGCTCAGCACTGTGCTGAAAATAAAGACCACACTTGGGAGGAAAGTCAATTCAGGGTGGCAATGACTCGTCAGAAATTACCCTGTCCCCTCCTCCCATCCTCATATTCCAGATGGACATATTTCAGGTCATTCAACCCTATTAGCAAAATGCAGTATTTCATCTTACACTTCTGCTCCAAGAAAACACCACCACTGCTCCCTTCCAAGAACAGCAGGTATGAAATTACAGGGCATGTATGTGCACACACACACTTGCTCCAAGTAGGTTAATGAGAGTTCTTCCATTCTGAGACTCCCAGGAGCTGCTCATTGCTTCCGGTGACTGGGTTTTTCCTTAATAAGTGTTCAGCACTTGCACCAGAGCAGTACACACGCTCCCGGATGCAGCTGGACAGATACCACCTATGTATCACCCATGTTTCCATGCCACCGGCCTTGCCCACCTCTCCTTCAGCAATTCCCAAAGAGTCTGCCTCCCATGTTTTTACTCACAAAAGAGTTCTCAGGACATGCAGAAGGGTATAGAGAAGAAATCCATTCCTTGAGCACATTAGAAATTATAAACTCACAAATACATTACTGTTAGGACAGTCTGATTAACAAACAGAGTGTCCATACAGTTTTCTAACCCAAATTCTGCCACTATGCCTACACAACTCCCTTCACACTTGTTTTCTCTGTGTCTCTTGCTCGTTCAGACTGAAAACCCACAGTCTATAGCTACTGATTACAGGGTTTCATCACGCAGAGTGCTGTAATGAAAATATTCATTAAGCTGAAAAGAAGCAAAACAAAGGAGGATCAAAACGTAAGGTATCAGAAACAGAAACATCTCAGGACACAACGCATTCCCTTCATGGTACTTGGAGGTCTGCAGGAACTAGTCCAGGGAGCTCTGCTGTCTGTACACTGTATTCCAGTCTGTATAGCAGAGCAGGCTGAGAATAACATAGAAACACTGCCTATACTAGAGAAATTCACAAAACAAGAGATAGTTAGAATCACAGAATCATTAAGGTTGGAA
>NW_010542698.1:0-221 GCF_000687285.1 Phaethon lepturus
GGTCCGGCCGTGCCTCGTGGTGGGGAGGCGTCCGCGTGCGGTGATGGGAGCCCTGATCCTTTCGCTCCAGCTGTCCTTGGCCGTGGTGGGAACCTCGTGGTGGGGGTTTCCTCCCCTTTCAGGGCAGGGGGGACCCTCGTAGCTGGAAAGGCAGGAGAGGCAGGGACAGAGGGAGGGCACCGGCGACGCGCGGTGGCTGCTGGGGCCCCATGGGAGCGGCG
>NW_010542698.1:235-596 GCF_000687285.1 Phaethon lepturus
GTAATACCTAAATACCCCCAGAACATCCCGTCTACTCCTTGAGCGCTTCCCCTGGCGGGTAAGCGGCCACCTCTCCATTTCACTTGAAATATGGAAAAGCATGGGGAGTGCAAATAATGTTTGAAAGTTTCACTGAGAAGGTTTTAATGTGCAAGTTTTCATAAACAAAAAAAGAAACGGAAATATTCCTGCAAAGTGTTTTTTTTTTTCTTTACATAAATTATTTTTTATTTCCTGAACTGCTTAACTACAGAGGAAAAAGATGAAAGCTCTTGTCTATGTGAAGGGGAGCAGGCAAGTACTGGAGGGCAGATACTGGAATTTGGCAACGGATGACATTTTGTGGCAGGGGGGGGACCCG
>NW_010542698.1:627-23999 GCF_000687285.1 Phaethon lepturus
GGGCTGGAAAAGATAACAGAGGATGGTATGCAGTTGAGCAAAATAAAAGACAGCAGACTGACGAGGGAAAATTTAGAAACGTTGTTGTAGACTGCAGTGATGAGGAGGCATGAAGTAAAATTCTGAATTTCTCTTTGCTCCTACTATATGGAAGCAAGTGTGAAGATTTGCTTTTCTGCTTTCCAAATGAGGCACGCTAGCACTTTTCTATCTTGTAGCCTTGTAGCAAAGCTAAATGCACTGAAGCTTATGGGAATGTTCAGGTACTCACAACTGAATGTCATATAAAGTCAAAGACAGAGAAAAAAAATGAAGAATTTACAATAGAAAAGGAGAGGAAACAGTTTGAACTATCTTTTTCTTCATTTAAAATCAACAATTAGGTTTTTTTTTATATCTCTCCCTCCTTAGAAAACTTATTTTTCTAATAAAATGGCAAAATAAAGGCTTTTTACAATAGTTTTCCTATTCCCCATCTATTCAGTATATTACTGACCTGATCTTCTGCTGTTTAGGACAATATTTTACCTTACTCTGTAACTGTAGTGTAATATCACAGTGCTGTGCAGCAAAGATACATGACATTTAAAAAGACATTAATCAAGAATAATATAAATTTAGGTCTGACAATACTTGCTCACTTTTAACAGTCCACACATGTTCCACTGATGGATCTGCTGTTTCGTTTGGGTCTTGTAATTTCATGAAACTTGAAAAAATCGAATCTAGACCTTTGAGGTATGAGAAGATGGGGTTAGTACGCTCACCGTCCATCGCATATGGTGTGATAAAAAGGAAAGAAATCAGGTTCTGGTATAAAAGAAACAGCTGTTGTCTTTTTAAATTAATTTCTAGCAAAGTGTCCTTGTTTTGTTTTGTTTTTTAAAGACTGAAACATCCTACAGCTTTCACCACAGGTAAACTCGTCATTGAAATGTGAAATAGTCATGGGCAGCGGTGAGAGGTGAGCGTCTGAAGTGCAGCTCAACCTGGCAAAGCAGTTTTGGGTGGAGAAGCCATGCAACACGCTGGCTGAATATATTCAACTCCTTTCTGAAGGTAACTCAAGGTAGGAAATAATTTGTGCTGAGATAAGGGAGTTACGCGTTTAGATTAAGAACATCAGGGAGCCTCCACGGTCCAGTGCTGAATTCGTTAAAAAATCCCATCCCAGGATGTTCTGTTTGTTCCTCCACTAGAAGACCTCAGAGCTAATAATTTAAAAGTTTGTACATTTTACTTATATTTATAATATAAATATTACCTTACACTTATAATACTATAAAATAATAGTATATTTAATAATGATATATAACATATGAATATATGAAATAATAATAAAACTATGAAAGATTATTTTAAAATATTTTTTCATTATGAAGATGGAGTATTCATTGCAAGTTCTACCTGGACGTGGTTTTCATTGTTGTTGCTGTTTCCTTTCATTCCCCAGCATGTACTTACCCAGGTCAGAAGATGTGTTACTGGAAAATGTGTAATTAGTAACAGGAGACTTCTCCAGCATTTCCCAAAAGTCAGACAGGTTTTTCCCTGCAACTAGAAATGCTTACAAATGTCAAGAAAGGCTTATTTCTAGTATAAGCCATCACTGAGAATAAACAGGGCAATATTTTGGGGTGCAATGGTTTTAGCATTTACCTGTCTGCCCTGTCATCACACAGATGTAGATACAATCTGAATCATTGCTGTGATGCACTGAAAGGCAAAAAAATGTAAAACAGGTCATTGTTACCAGTTTTCACTAGAAGATACTATCTTTAACAGTTGAAAACACAAACGCAAAATGGAATGTGGCTACTACAACTGGCCAAATATTTTTCTTCTGGTCTGATTTTTTGACAAAAACCTTAAACCAGCACCAAATCCAGATGCTAATATTTCAAGGAGAAATGTTTCTATCTAATTAAAATTCTAAATTAAAAGCATTTTTACATGGAAAAAAGAAAATCTTCAGGTAATATAGGCCATAATTATTCTTTGGGAATCATAATTCTCTAAAATACCAGTATTTAATAATAATTCACCAAACTTTCAAACAAAAACATTGTTTCAAAACAATATATGTCTTTATATTATATATATCTGTATTATATATATACACATTATATAGGTATCTTCTTCCTCTAAGGACGCTTTTTTTACAACTGCATTCCATGCTTTGCAAGAAAAATGCTGCTGAGTAAAAGCAATAGGCTTTTATACACATTTCTATGCTGGTTTCCATACCAGGAGTAAATCATAAGGCAATAATAAGACAATGATAAATGTTAAAAGGAAATGCAAACCTGAGAGAATAGAAGTGGATTTGAAAATTTCTGTGAGATAACTGGTGGAGTTTCCAATAGTATCAACAAGTAAAGCTGTAAAATCTAGACAACAAATTAGAGAAAGTTTATAATTGAAAACACATATTCTATCATCTATGCTAAGTCAAAAATCACTTTTATATGTGATCATACTTTGGCTGTATTATTGTATGTGACAATGTTTAAATATTTTAAAGTTCAAAATGTTTCTGCTGAATGGGAGTGGGCTTAGGAAGCCACTAGACTACTCTGTAGAAGTATATTTCAAAGACGATATCCAAAATATCACCAGTGTGCCTAAAAGTAAACCTAAATGGAATTTATCTGTTCAAGAGAACAATTTAAAGTAACACTCTACTTAGTCTGCGTAAATGTAGAAGGAGAACCAAAACCTATGAACTTTGCCTGTACTAACTGCCTATCTGCCATGTAGGACCTCCCAGGAGGCATCTGGTGGTCTCCTTTGAGGTCTACTTCAGACATACTGATGATGTTGTCAGATCAAAAAAATCTCTAGTGGTTGTTGTGATAAGACTTTTTCATAACAGGTTCTAGCAGTAAGAGGTCAATGTTCTCACTTAGGAAGTGACAGACATGAGCCCTGTGTCGGGCTCTCAATTTTTACCACTTGGGAGGATGCTCTAATCACTAAGATATTCTGGATTTGGGGCAGAAAGATTCAAGTTTCTCTATTATCTTCCAAGGCAGACTGGGTCATTATGCAATATAGCTTGTGAGATGTGTGGGTCCAGAAAAAACCATGAAAGCCTTTGTGGCTCACGTGTGTGGTCATCACATGCAGCTTAGAGGATATGGGTTCTGGTCCCCAGCTGCTGAGCTACTCTTGATATCTCACATTAACCAGCCACAGAATTAGGGTGCTCAGACCCATTTGAGAATGTTAAATACTGTGAATGAGGATTATAGGTGAAGGATTTGCCCGACAGCATTTTGCACTCCATTAAACAGCACTATGAAGATGTTAATCCTTGCTTTTCACTCTTGTTGGGCTCATTGAAGTTATTGGAGTCTACTGGTGCAGAGAAGCCCTTGTTCATCTCCTGTGTCTTATCTCAGGAGGGCGAAAGCGGCTAAGGTAATGTATCATACATTGCTGGGTTGTTTCTCCCGCACTGCTCTTTGCACTCAGAAGAGGAAAGAGTAAACCATGCCCGTCACTGGGCTGATGGCTCCATCCCAGACTGTCCAGCTGGGTGCAGCCATCTGCGACTGGGTTCATGGAGTCTCCCCCAAGGTTCAGAGCAGCCACTTGCAATGAGTAATGGCTGTTGCCCTCAGTTGGTGATGCTGCTCATAAGGATGAAGTCTGCAGAATTCAGGCTACAGCTTTCAGCTCCGAGGGAAACAATTCAGCTTAAGCACATGCACCGGCCAACCTCTCTTGTGTACCCACCTGCCAGGTCATTTGTGACGTTGTTCAAACAGTAGCAGTAATGCATAGGGAACTTGCCAGGGTCAACATTTTTCACGTTAGAAACTGTAAGGAGAGACGGAGAAGAATCATTATCTTGATGCACAGGCTGCGTGAAAGAAAACGCTCCTGCGCAGAGCAGAGCGCTGGGACACTCACTGTTGTAGATGGTGACTGACACTTTGTGGAAGGCAAATGAGCTGTAAGACGTGACACTCAGCGAAGAGAAGAGTTTTCTGGTACCTGCAGAAACACATGCCCATGCTATTAGCGATTGGAACAAGTTGTGAAAACAGCGTGTTTTGACTCTGCTAATTTAATTTCTAAAAGACTCCTGAGGTGCTGACAGTACACAGCTGCCCGAGACAATTCTTTCTCATTTCCACTGAGGGAAGGATCATTTGTACTACTGCTTTTTTTCCTTTTTTTTTTTTTTTAATTCAAACCTACTCTGGTTTACAAAGTGCTTTCTAAAGGCATCCCATAAGTAATTATGTTGTGTCTATATATAAATGCACACTAATTTCTAAATTCTTTGGGGCAGACAGCTATCTGCATTAGAAATGCGCGAAGGTAACTTGCTCCTAGAATCAATTCTGGAGGGAGATGACATGCATCCGTGGCTTCTCCTGTGAACACCGTTAGTCCTTTCTCTCAGTCACCGCCGGATGACAGCCTGCGTGACCTGCCCGGCCGTGTCGCATTACCTCTGAGCGCTGCATTCAGCATCCCGTTCACCAGCTCTGTCAGGTTAAGAGCAGCCAGGTCCACAGACTTCGCCGGCAGCTCTAAAAAAGAAGTTGAGCCAACCTGAGCAGTTGGCTGCATGAGGGTTTAAGGAAACGGCCGTTAATCCCCTGCTTGTATTTGGCAAAAAGCTTCCAAAACGGGAAAAGCAAAATGAGCAGATTATGGATCAGGGTGCACTGAAAAACCCGTGGTGAGAAAAGACAGATGCCAGGAGTGCAGAGAGGAGTCTGGAAAATAAGAAGATAAAGTGGGCAGTGCAATGGTAACCCAAGTTTAGGTGGGGCTCTATGTTGCCCATTCCCTTGAGCCGGCTGCCAGGGAGCCGAAGCCCGTCCTGACGTTCCGGTGCCACCTCCTGCTGGGCAACGGGTATTTACTGCCCAAATTGCGGCAGATCACAAACGGAGGAGAAAGTACCTGGGAAATGTTTCCCCTTCCCCAGTGCTACATAGAACTGGCATGAAAATGCAGATTTTTATTTTTTTTTTAGCTACTTTGATGTCTATACTGCTACTACAGAAAAAATTCACTGTAATTGAATCACACTTTTTATTTTAACGTGTTTTCTTTCTGTTGATGCTGCGTATTTGTTTTTCCTGATGATGTTCTTTTGCTTCCCTCCCACAAAGTCACGCGGAAGCAGTGCGGTATCTGTGCGTGTACGAGGAGGAAGGTCTGTGTGCGCATGATAGAGAGAGAAAAAACAGAGCAAGGTGGAAAAAGAAGCACAGAAGCCAAGATGAGAACAAAATCAAATCTGGGGAGAAATACAATTTCCCAATGACATGAGTATTATTTTTAACCAACTGGAAACCAAGCTTCACCCCAGGGCTGGAATCAGGGCTTGTCCACAGTGTAGAAGAGGGGAAAGGGAAAACAAAAGGGAACGGAGAGCTGGGAAGGAGAGAAAGGAAAAAGAGAAAGCAACATTTCAGATTCCTGGAAGGATGGAGGTTGAAGTGGCCAGGGACCTGGGTAAGCCCTGTGCTGGGTGAGAAGCCCCCGCAGCAGCGGTGGGTTGGGGCTCACAAGCCCGGCAGGAGAAGGGCCCATCTGCCACCACCTCCGTGTCCAGCACAACGCTCCCGCTCCCATTAACACCCCAGACAGGGTCTCCGGACGCGCTGCTGCTTACCTGCGGTAGCCAGCACTGCCACTTGCTTCTCTTTCTTATTTTCTCTTCTTATGCATGAAGCTGTGAAGCGAAAAAAGAGGCCGAGAAACAGGTTTCCCTGCCGAGCTACCAAGCCCCTCTGTGTGTTATAACCTAACGGGCAGAGCTCTCACCAGGGAGTAGGAAACCTGGGTTCAATTTCCTCCTCAGCAAGAGGAAATCTGTAGGACTGGAAGCCGCAGAAGAAAGAGATGTGACTGCTTGATCTGGCTGTTGGTACCTAAATTGGTGAAACCTGAGTGCTTGTCCTTATTTGTACAAAAAATCTATGCCTTGTACAGAAGACAATCCCTGGAAACATTTCTCTTTCTGCTTCTCTCTTTTTATATATATATGCAAAGGAAAAATACGCTGTAGAGAATCCGTGGTACAAGGTCTGTGTCGTGACTCCTCATACAGTGCTAGTCAGCTGCACTGACACCTCTCACCTAGAATGAGCTAAATTTGAACTGACAATCTAGGTGGTGGGAGCTTTTCTAACCCTTCTCTCTCTCTCCATATAAACCCTTCTGACTCCAGATTCATGGCATGGGAGTCGAGAGTAGACCTTTGCCATCATCTGGTCTGCCCTGCTGCGTGGCAGCAGCCCTGGAGCTCCAGCCCAGCAGCCTTGCCTACGCAGGGTGAAGGAAACAAGATTGACACAGATGTGGGAATTGGGCTATGGGAGCAACTGGGAAAGAAATACTTGGGTTATTCCCTGGGCAGCACCAAACTGTTGTTCTTACCTGTGTTGCAAACCAGAAAGAGGCACAGAAATCCCAGGCTCATCTTCGCTGGCACATGCCAGCAGAACCACTGCATTGTGGACTCTGACTTCCAGGACCTTGGGCTGCTCTAGGAGAAAGAAATACTGTTTTGGTGGTATTAAAGTTTGTGGTATTGTGTGATTTTGTCCAATCCTCATCCCAGAATGATGTGATCATGAGTGAAATATTAGCTCTCTGGGATGCAGAGAACGGATTGGTGGTTAAGTGGCAAAGAATCAGAAATCACACAATCAGTATTTGCTGTGTATGTGTGTGTTATGAATTTGATTTTTGATTCCTATGTAACTATGGATTTCGTGGGACTTGATAAGGTCATCTACACAATGCTTTTCTCTGGCAGGATGGCCTGTACCCAAAGGACACTGACACATAAGAAACCTAAACTCTTTCTGTTGAAAGAAGATAAAGTTTATTTATATTCAATTTCAGACCAGATATCAACTGAGCTCCTTTTCTGCAGGAACGTTGCTTGCCTGGTCATCCCTAGTCTTTCATTTCTATAGTTAATTATTGTTACCAAGCTGCATCCTGCTTGCCTTGCCTAGTTGCTTGGGAGGGAGTAATGGTGCTCTGCCTTTCAGACAATGAGCTGCTTCCCAGGTTTCAAACATTTAATTAGGGGTGGTTAGAAAAAAAGAAGGAAAGTCTTTGTTTCTTACATGCTCCTCCCTGTTTTGTAATATTGGAACACACCAAATAGCTCTGTAGTTGTAAGAAAATGAGGGAGCAAATGAAAATTAGCAAAAGAAAGTCCAAACTCCTCACAGAGTAGCTGATCTTACAAGTATGCAACAAACCATTATCTTGAAGATAATACTGTTTGATTAAAAAACTATCATCATGTTTAAAATCTTTCTCATATTTAACTCACTAGAGAGTGAACACATTCTGAAAATAGCTAATTTATACTTAGCAACTCTAAAGACACTCTTCCTTGTGACGATGAAATGATACCAAGCATTTCTGTGTTTGAAAAGTCTGTTTGCTCCTCTGATAAGTGAAAAGAATTAAGTACCAGCTCTGCTAATTTGAACAAAACTCAGAAGCTTTTTAGGTAGTACATCTATTCAGCCCATCTGCCTAATCCTTCTTACTTGCCCCCAAGCCTGGACTCATCCAGGGTTTCTGCATGTGGCATGCAAAAGAGCAGGGCTGAAGCAGAGACAAAGCCATGGCCAAATCTGCCCCCCCCCCCCCGATCACCTTTCTGTGAGCTGGATTAATTATGTATGGACGGAGTCCACTATCCTGTGGACCAGTCTAACATCAAAAATCCTAAGCTTGGCTCTCCTTGCGACAATATTTGGGATCTGACCAACAGCTAGGCTACAGACCACGAATCTGTGGTTGGCATGAGAATCAGAGGGTCTGACACCCAGGCAAGGCTATCCCTGCTTCCACTGTCTGGTATTATGAAGCTTACTGGGACTTGTAACAGCTTTTTCTGTGGATCTGTGGAGCCTGCAGCTGGTGGAGACTGTAGCATGGTAGCTCAAGGCTGCTAACATGGGTTAGCATCCCTCCCGTCCCGTGAGGGAACAGTGGCGATGTAGTCTGCGCTGCAGCAGTAATCCACGCCTCTGGATTCTGCTCAATTTTTTTCCTCTTTGGTTTGACCGTGTGTAATGGAGAGGAATTAATGAGAGATAAATATGAAGAACTGGTGCTTTGCAGAGGTATGGGGAGGTGGCTCTTGGGGACAACAGGCTCTGGGGTCAGCTGAGGTTGTGGCATGGGGCGGTCATGTCAAGGGGAGGTTTGTGACTATGTATGTTTTGGAGCAGGAAGGCTATAGTGGTTGGTGCACCTAGTCAATTTAGTGTCCTGTCAAGGGGGATCTATTGGGTTGTGTTTGACTGAGGTCAGCAGTGAGGTGATTTGCTGTTTTTTTAATAGAACTTCATGAATTTTTATTCCTGTACTATAAGAAGTGACTGCCTCCTTAGCTCTGGAAGATTTAGGTTATGATGAGCCAAGCTTTGTGATGATAATTGAGTTTTTATGGGCCACAGACGTCCCCCAAAGTGTGTTCCTCATGACCCGTTCCCTGCACACAGGGCATGATCAAGCTGCATGGCCAGTGCTGTCTCTGTGTATGCCGGGCCAAGGGACGTCATCATGAAACGTGGCCAACTGCAGTGCTACCCCGTACTGTCCCTTTGGCACAAGACCAGTCGGCTGGAGGGTCTCAGCAGCCCAGACTGGCAAAAGAGCCCAAACTCTGCCCTTCATCAGGATTTTGGCTGCATGGCAAGTGAAAGACCCAGACCTAGGAGGTGGGAGAAGAGGGCATCCCCTGCCCCACTTTCAGTCTGCCCCTACAGATCGATGGTTGGTGCTCATGCCAAAGTAGGGAGACTTGATGTCCAGGACCTGTTTTGAGGAACGTGGGCTTTTCTGGGTTACCAATGAACAACACTTGGACTAACACCAAAATCTTTCGTGTCTGTAAGAGTATTTCAGAGACTGATGTGCAAGCACAGCTGTTCTACAAAGGTTCACAAGTAAAAGGGTTGTTAGATGGTAGATAATTTCCTATCAGGGATCTAACTTCATTACTGATTTATTTAAACTCGCCCAGAGCTGTTCATTGTGGCAGGATGGGGAAAATCATCTGACAGAGGACTTGGTGCAGCATGCTAGGGCAGGGGCTAGAGAGAGCATGTTCCCAAGAGAGAGAAGGTGCAATAAGGTTGACAAATTAAGGAACTGTCTTATCAAAGCACCTTGGGGGAGAGAGAGAGAAGGAAAAAAGAGCTGTAAAAGCAGGAACAAAATAGAGAGTGAGATACAAAGTTGTGCTTGGAAGCATCCCGTGCACATTGAAAGATACTTTCTCATTCACCTGAATTTCCAGCTCCCCACTGTCCTCTCGCTGAGCTGCTCCTCCACGCTAGCCAACACACGCGATGTCCTCTGCATATGACACGGATTTGCAGCGGGGGTTCAGAGCAGGCATTAGCACGGCCATAACATCCCGCATTTAATCGAGCTGTGATTACACACTACAGACTCAATCAAGCAAAACATCTAATGATTGGGACGACATGCAAACATAACCTGGAAGGCTGGATCATAATAAGCCAAATCTTTTTCTACTTCCAGCAAAGGAATATTAAATAATGTTAGTGTGACATGATGGAAAATCCTTCATTCACGGGAGGGCTTGTTTTGCCTGAATGTCAGATCTAGCACTGTGGTGTCCTCTGGACAGTACAAGATGCTTACAAAGAAATTGCAGAGAAACCGCAATACTAATGCCATCACGCTAGAAAAGGCTGCCCTTACTTGTCAATAGGTAGAGACTGATTTAAATTTGAAGCATTAGGTTTTAGATGCTTTCCAGAATCTTTTCCCAGCATTACCTCTCTGAGCATTTATGCTGTTCAATTAAATTTCAAAGCCAGCTGTGACAAATACCCCTAGAACTGCTGCCTGAAATATCCTATCTCTCAACAATGTGGATATTAGTAATAGTAACTCTTCTGATACACGTCATGTTTGCATTACTCTGGTTAACTGATATCTCATTTTTATCTATCGAAGACAACTTTTTATTACTTTGTAACTGCGTCTCTTTTGTTTGCCAGCGTAAGTGCCACTACTGTGATGACTAAAATACATGTTCAGATTGTGAATATGAGCCCCGCATTGTACTCCAGCTCAAAATCATTAACAATTTCCATTTCAAAACACAGGCGCTAAAGGCAGAGGTGCCACACAACCACCACATAAAGTGACTCTCAATGAATATTTTCCTTCCAGACATTTATCTGATACACGCTGAAGGTCAAGCCTTTAGTTACAATTTCTCTTTCACCTCTCCTGAACTTGATAATCCTCCTCTTGTGTTTATTTTAAGCTGAATTATATTAGTAGAATTCATTTTACTTAGAACTGTGGATCCAGAGTTCCCTGAACTGCTGAATTGGAGATTTTAATCCAGTTCAGATTACCTTTATACATTCATGAAGACCTCTTAGTAAGTACCCCTTTGTTATTCTGGATTAACGGCAATATTAAACCAATGTATTTGTTAGCTATGCTTCATATGAACTAATTTTAATGTGGCGGGTAATCATGAAGTTTGAATTGTTTTCATTTTTCCTGTATGAACAGAGGGCAATCAGATATTGAGTAGTTTTCCTGTGTCTTCATGCTAAGCAGAGCAGAACAGAAGTTGAGACACCAAAGTAATAAAAAAGGAGAGTCATTGAGTATTGATTTCCTTACCTTCATTCAGTTCCAACATCTAAAGGACATCTCTCATTTTAAGCACACCATGATACACCAGGTCTAAAGAAATATTCCATGTTAATATGAAAATATACCCATATTACACACTTCATTACATTGCTACAGATACATTTTAAGTTCATATTTATTGTATGTGAATTTAAGCAATCGTGTGATAAAAATACATTCCATTTGTTTCATTCCCACTGAGTGTTAACAGTACAGTTGAAAAGGTTCCCTCCAAGTACACATGAAAATACCGAGACGTGGAATAGTTAATATCAACTTACCTGATTCCTCTTGACAAAGATGATTATCTTCAGAGCCTATATAAAACTAGAGGTTATTGTCAGGTCTTAATAATCATTTTGTGAAAGACTTTGAGTAGACAGGCATGATAATCTTGCTTTAAAATCCTGTGAAAATTGTTATCCTAATCCCAGAAGGACTAAGTAGAGGTAACACAATCATAAGCACACAAAGTGCCTGTTGAATCCCGCATGGAAAGGCTCCGTGGCAGGTCAGGTGAGGACTGGAAGCTCTTTTTGGCAGTAATGACTGGAACTGCGGAGCTGAAAGGATTTTTTTCCCTTTTAAAGGGACAGCTCATCTTACTGCAATTAGGCCAATGCCACTTTTGATGGCAAGAGGTAGGCCAAGTTAAGGCCCTTTGATGAAGTTTTAGCCATCCTTGGAGAAGCGATTTAAAAAAGGGGCGTTGTTGAGAGAACGGAGGAGAAACCTGAAGCTTATCTTAAATGTAGAAAATCAAAAGGAACAAAACCATAGTTAAAACAGAAAAGTGCCTGGCATTGCGGTTGAGTGGCGAGGAAGGAAGAGAGAACTGGTCACACCAATGACCTAGGGCAATTTCAGTGGCGATGAGTGATGTTTAGCATTACCCAAGAGATGATCACTATTGGAAGCAGTGGGTGGAATTCTGCTCCCATTTACTCCCATGCACTGCAAGTGATTCCTCTGAAATCAGTGAGTTTAGACACAACACTCTTAAAAGCAGATAATCATCCATTCAGTAGTTTTATCATAAGCCACCAAACACCTCAATGTGTGAATTAATTCAAAACCTTGTAGCAATTAGAGAGGGGCAACCTAAAAGGATTCACAGTCAGCCCGTGGAATGGACTGGTACTTTAAGGATCCATGGTACTTCTTTAAGGATCTGTGCAAAACCCCAACAGAGAAACATTCTGACCCCTGTTAGAAAGGGAGAACACAAAGGGAGGCATCAGATGAGATGCACAGGACGGCTGCATACAAACTGCCTGTTGGGAATGGTCCCCAGCCTCTCCCCAGTTTCCAAACCTGGCTTGGGAAATGTTGGAGCTTCCAGTCAGGAGCGCCCTGGGATTGTCCTTTCAGCGGCATGGTCCTACCAATCATATGGACATCTGGGTTGCAAGGCTCCCCAGCACTACCTCATTTATTATTGTAGATATTGCCTGAGTAACTGGTGTGTCATCGGGCTTGTTTTGTTGTCGCTTGTCTTTGTTTAATTGTGTTGTCCCAGTCTTGCACTTTGACCAGTAAAGGCAAAGAAAACTGTGATGTTACCCCAAGAAGGAAGAAACCTGCTGCAATGGCTAAAACACTGCAGCCTGCCAGCGCGTCAGGCACGGGAAAGTGATTTTTCTGGTTTCCAACTTCAGTCATATGTTTTGGGGTGTTCTGGTTTCCCACAGAAAAGATGTTTATGGGATCGTGTTATGCATGTGGTAGGGCTGTGTCTCTCTCTGTCCTACAATCCTGTTTTCACCAAGAACTTTGGAAGCTGGAAGGCAACCACAGCCACATTTAACAGAGTTAGAGCTGGTAAACATGATGCTTGCACATGTGCGAGCACACACATGCACAATCCTACCTTTGTTTTCTTTCACTCTGCCTTTCATGAAAAAACATTATCCGGTGGCATGTCATTGCATCTAAAATTCTCCAATTCTGTATGGAAGTCACTGGTGTGATAAAAGGAACATTTTCGTGACTGATGACTAAACGCTGCAGCTTGAGGAATATGGAAACACCTTTTCTTTGACAGGACTTACTTTTACTGATTAATTACCAGTTGCTCAGTACCTCATCAAGAAGGCTGGGATGAAAGTCCTCTCTGTAACAGCTGACAAAAACAGGTATAGCCAGGAAAATGTGCGCGCTGGGATCAATTCCAACTGTTTGAAGTTTGGCTATGAGGATAATTTGACTTTCAGCAGGTTTTACCTCATGCTGTGTTTCACCCTGGGACTCTGTAATTTTAACTTGCCTCAGCTGCAGAGCGATGCTCAGGTGACCGGGGAAGGGGCTATTGTTCAGCCCCAACTTTGACTCGTGGGGACAATGCCGTGTTCTCACTCCGAGCATCACTCTGAGCAAGTCGCTTTCTCAGGAGTATAGCCTTTACGCACCTCCTTTTTCCAGCGTCTCTTTGTGTCACAGCACTGTGTCCATAACTAGTGTCTCAAAATCCAGAGCAAGAAAAGAAGTAATTATTAACGTCATCTTAGTAACACAGCATAGGCACATAATTTATATAAATCACTGAGTAAACGCATTCGTTTGCTGAAGGCTACGCAGGGTCCGTCCCTGCTAATGCAGTTTAAATAAACACACGTTCAAGCCAAAAGCCTGTGATTCCTCTGTAGGTGAGAGGACAGTGAGGCGTGAAGTTCTGGTAAGGAGGGAGCAAGCAAAGGCTGAATGTTGGTGCTTTATCTCCCTGTGGGCTGAGAAGACGGTGTGGAAGCGATGCACTGCTGTCACTTGTGGCTTTTTTTTCTTAGGTGTTTCATATGTCTGGAGCACAAGTCTTACGAGGAGCGGCTGAGGGAACTGGGGTTGTTCAGTCTGGAGAAAGGGAGGCTGAGGGGAGACCTTATCGCTCTCTACAACTACCTGAAAGGGGGTTGTGGCGACAAGGGTGTTGGCCTCTTCTCCCAAGTAACCAGCGATAGGACGAGAGGAAATGGCCTCAAGTTGCACCAGGGGAGGTTTAGATTGGATATTAGGAAAAATTTCTTCACTGAGAGGGTGGTCAGGCATTGGAACAGGCTGCCCAGGGAGGTGGTGGAGTCGCCATCTCTGGAAGTGTTCAAAAAACATGTGGATGTGGCGCTTCAGGACATGGTTTAGGGGACATGGTGGCGTTGGGTTAATGGTTGGACTTGATGATCTTGAAGGTCCTTTCCAACCTTAGTGATTCTGTGATTCTGTGATAGACAAGCTTCTATGTAGAAGCTGCAATATGCATGAGCGACGGGCTCCAGTTCTGCCCCGGTCTGCCGACGTCCTCGGGTACAGCCACCCACTGCCCTGCCCGGGGTGCGCACCAGCCCTTGGAGACCAGCTGCGGCATGTGGAAGGCTGTGGCACCTCAGGCGCCTCGCAAACCCACCTCAGACACCTAGTAGGAAAGCACTTCTCCAGCCGTACCTCTCTCTCCTCAGCTGCCAACGCGCAACAGAGCACGAAGCGCTCTTTTTAAATAAAGAACCAGCGAGCGAACTTAATCCAAGCTTGCTCCGGAGGATTGAAGTTTTATCTTCAGTTACACTTTATTATACCACAGTAACTGCTTCCATGAAAGCACTTTTGAGTAATTTTTTAATAAACTTTGTTTACAAAAGTATCAACTGTGTGAATTACAATTTTTTTCAAAAATAAAAAAAGATTAAAATTCAACACTTCTCCTTTAGTCCTCTGCCATTACAACTTTACAAGTTATTTAGTTTATTTTTTTTAAGAAATGTTCTAGCTCTGTAAAGTTTCTTTTCATCTGAATTTTTATTTCAGATGTTAGCAATGTTCTTCTAATAATATTTTATTTATTTTTGCACAAATTTCATTAAGGACAATAAAATATAATGATGTTCTTTGTTACAGTTCTTTTAGAAACATAAAGCAAATTTCATTTCTTAAAAGGACAATGATATATATTTATATATAAACGTTTATTTACTCCCGATCATAAAATTTATTTCCCATTTCAAAAAAACTATTTAGGATTGCAAATGAATCCTGTCCTTTATAACATTTTTTCTTTCATTTTCTTATTAAGCTTTTTGCTAAGATGGTACTAACAGCACAAGACCTCCTGAAAAGAACAAGCACTAAACTCTACAGCCATCGTTTGACTGTTTCCAGTAAGAATGTTTTGTGTATTTATTTTTCTAAAGTAACTAACAGTTTTCTTTAAAGCGTCTGACATTGTAAGACTCTGGTGAAATCAAGCACATTCTTAAGGAAGGGAGGAAAAGGAGAGAGACAGGAAAAAAAGCAGGCATGGATATTGTGAAAATACATCATGACAATAGACATGGGGTTATCACAGCTGATGTGGAAAAGGACTGTGAGCTGCTTTTGCCACCTTCCTTGTCAGAAACTCACCTCAGCTGGAAAATTAGCAACATGATGCTTCTCAGAAACATTTTTTTTCTGCCACCAGACCTTGATTTACTTGTTTAAGTGAAGGTTTCTGCACCAGGGACACCCAGAATTTCATCAGCTGAAGATTGCCACTGCTTGCCCCATGGAAAACGCCTTAAGTGCACAAGAACTGAGTAGCTGGGTACTCAACGATGTTGTTGGCGTGTTGTGCCAAGAAAAATCACAGCAGAGGCAGATGAGCCACGTGGGCTGGTAGAGCAAAACATATTTACCTAGATACACTCATTGGACAGTCTTGAAGAGAACAAAGCCCTTGCAATCATCTCCCTGCAGAGCTGTGCCACCAAACGGTCACCGCAGGGTCAATGTTTCTCCAGCAAAGCGGTGGGCACGATTGCTGCCGCAGTGACTGCAGAGCTCTGTTTTCCCATCTACGAAGAAAAATGGGAACTGCAGGGAATATAGCGAATCCCAGCGCCAGTTCATCTCTGGTGCACTCCTGATGGTTTCTTTTTTTTTCTCTGCATGTTATATACATCCCGTGAGATTTTCATAGACCTGTGCAACACATTGCACGGCTCCTTTGGGGCTTCCAAGATGATAGTGATCAAGCACTCTGCATTTGTAAATCTAGAGACTCATAAAGCTTTGATTAGACACAGAGAAGTTGCAGAAGTCCAGAACTTACTCAGTACTTAATGGTATTAATTAATCAATTAATTAATTAATGAAATGCTTAATGATTTATCCAGTGTTGCTATTTCTGATATAATATGTGTCAGATACATAAGTGGTCCTATCAAATTTGCCAAAACATTCATAGCACATCTTACATCTCCTTTTTTTCTCTTGATCCCTGGTGTATATTCTGCTGACCATCTGCACCTGACACAAGGAAGCAGGCGAGAAGCTGTGGTGCTGTCCCAGGCCCACTAGGCTACCAGCCATCAGGACCGTATGCCTCCAAAAATCATCTTAGAGGGCAATTTCTTTAAAGGCAGTCTAGCTCTCCTGCTGCTCTGTGCCGTGGGACTTGGCTTTCCTGATTCCTTCTCTGTGATCCAAGAGGATGCTCCGTGTTAATCAAGAGATCATTTTATCTGAGCTAGTTTTCAAGACTCTGGAAAGTCTCAAAAATCGAAGCTCCCTTATAAGCATCCTGAGAAGAAAGGGAAAGATACACTGAGAAATTTCCACTCCTGACATGTGCCATACTGGAAGCATCAATATTTACCTTTTCTAAACCATTAAGTCTTGGTCTTACTCTGCTCAGGCAGAGGACATTTATATATGAGCTTGGTAGTCCCATATAGATGTAAGCAGACCCTGTAGGAGGGGAAGATTCCCCTGATATAAACAGGGCTCTGCCTGCAAATATCTACCACATCTTATTCCTGATTTAGAATCCATTTCTTAAAAGATCAGACCCAGTGCCTTAGTGAAAGCCAGTGATTTGGCATGCTTATGTATTTGTCTGACAGCCCAGAGGAAATTTTAATGCAATATGTTGCAGTTCAGGTGAGCAAAAGCTGAGTGGTTCACGTATGGTATCTGTGAAATACTCATTTAAATGTCATTGCTGTGGTTGTCTGCTTTTCTTTGCGAAAGAATTTTGCTGCGCAGCTGCTGTTGAGTTCAAAGTGGGACATTCTCTGCTAAGTCAGTAATGATAATGCATGGTAATATGGTCTGTAAAAGGTATGAATACCTTTGAAGTACCTTTGTGTTTGCCTTGAAAGAAATGCAGGGAATAAAGAAAATGTTAATGTTGTACATAGTCTTTAGAGTGGTGTGGAAAACTGAACCCAAGAGATTCAGAATTCCACACTCTGATGCATTAGTTTAAAAAAATACTGTTGATCTTGGAAAAAAATGATAGAACTTGGCTGTTTGTCTGTAAGACAATTGATTCTATTTAAATGGCTCCTTTAAAAAAAAAAAAAAACAAACACCAAAAAACCCCAAACCAAAATAAAACTAAAACCACCACACCTGGGTGTTGTAGTATGACAGGATTTTTTTAATTATTGCAAATTTATAGGGATATAGAAGTGGGGTAAGAAACTGGAATAACAGCTGAACAATTTTGTACCTACCACAAAAATTCACGAAATCTTTTTTTAGGTTGCATTTCAAGTGTTGAGCAGAGCTGGTTCCCTGGTGACAATCATGATGCTGATGCCACAGGGAATGCCTTAAAAACATCCCACGGGGGCCAGCTATCTTTTTGGGAAGAGGGGATGTTTCACATGCTCTCCTCCTGTCTCGTTCAGGACAATTACCCTTCAGCCTTCTATCCGAACTGATAGGGTGGGATTCATCTCATCTTGTTTAGCTATCTGAAAGGCATGTTTTTGTCCAAGCTGGTCAGCTTCAATTTTATAGTTAAGCAGGAAGCCGGTTAGAGATGGGCATCATCTGAGAGAGGCAGTCTGGGTCATTCGAAATATGACCGACCGGACCAAACTCAGGAAAGTACTGATTTTCCTCCAGTCGTTGCAAAAGGAGTCCAACAAGAACGGGAACTGGTATCTTCGACTTGATATTGGACTGTTACCGGACTGTTACTGTCCCTGAGAGAAACCAAACGCGCTCAGCCAGCCAGGCTGTACAACGTCCTCCTCCTCCCACCGCAGTCCCGCTGCCGCGCTCAGCCAAGCAAACTGAGACATGCACATGTGCGTGGACACGCCGTGCCTTCTCCAGGGAAGCGTGGCAACTTCCAAACCAGCGGCTAGGAGAAAAAAACCCTACATTACCCTATATACATATATTTTTCATACCATTAAAATGCTATCCCCAGCCAAAACTACGAACAGAACCACCTAGGAAACGTGTTTGGGGTGGATTTTCCCCAGTAACACCCTCCTACTTGTGTAAGAGGGCAAGACATTTTAAATAGTCCATACTGTCCCACAGTGTTGCTGGGGGGCAAGAGAGCAGCCTTCTGGTGGCCTTAGCATCAGGAAGACGGACGGACGCTGAAGATGTGGCCAAGACCACACAGAAACGCAGCAACAGGACCAGGGGCAGAATTCAGGAAACTGAGCTCCCAACCTATCCCTGGAGCCAGCTGTTAAATTCCCTGCAGAGGATGTTCAGAGCAGCCTGGGGCCATTACCATATTCTCTCTATATTTTGTGTGCAAGTTCATCTAATTTTAGCACATGACTGTCTCTAATTTGGATGCATTTTCCCCTAGTTTTCATTTCAGCCCCCACACATGACCACAGTCATGCAAGTTATGTGGCCACTAGATCAAAAGAAGTCACAGATAACAGGATCTGCTGTGTGTTGTATTATATACAGAACTAGCTACGAAGCCGGATAAAGCCTACTTGTAGCTATAAGCTCTGTCCTGCATGGCTGAAGTCAAAAGGATCTTCGACAATGTCTTTGCTGGGGGGACATTTGACACTGTGTGCCTTGAATATGTCTGAAAATACCACGGGTTATATGAAAAGAAATTCCTCCACATCATAATTGAAATTTCTATTTATTAATAAGTGGTGCAGTTTTTAAAGACAGAACATAAAAAATCAGTTAAGAAGTATTGTTTGCATAATATATTGAAATAAACATATTAAAGTTGTTCAAATATTGGACAGTGCCAGAATATAAATTACACATACAGTTTAAAAATTACAATAAATAATATTATAAAGAGCACTAAAGGCCACTTGTATAAAAGTTGTGTTCCCTTGTCAGCCAGAATCTGAAAAGCATCTTTGTAGCATGGAGAGAAAATTTCAGTGAGCAAGGCACAAATACTAGTAATAATAAGATGCCATAACTAGAAAACAAAATGCAGTTGGCCATGTAACCTCCAGTCTCAGCATATTCTTGAGGGTGGAAATAGGATCCCACTTCCAGTATTTTCCTTCACTTAACTTCAGAGGGAAGCTACTAAAAGCTGAATTGGCAGGATCAAATCTTACAGCCTAAATAATCAGAAGCAATGGTGATACCCAGGGTATTTTTTCCCACAGTGCCCAGCTAAAAACACTTGAAAATGGCCCCTTTTTCCTCCGCACCTCTGAAAATGGTCTTCAAAAGTGAACACCCACATTCAGCTGGGCTCCTGAAAAAGCGGTATCACACCTAATTCATGAAGTGCTGTAGAAAATTTAGGTTTGCAGCTCTTAGGCACCTAAAGTTTAGTGGAGGGGGCTGTGGGGTGCGAGGAGCCAAGATCCAGCTCTTTCTCCCACGCTCTGCATGAAGCGGGACAAATTCAGCTCTTACATAGGCAGATGTGACACAACTGGGCTCGCAGCAGGGCTGAATTTGCTCCTTAATCTGCATTTTCTGATTGCTTTAGGCTGTGATCGTGCAAACTGATTGGACCACAGTGCTCGTCTGAAGGCCACAAGTCAGCAGCCCTGCTACGCACGGGTTCCGGTGGGAATTAGTTTGCGGCGCTGCCGGGCCACAATTTGGAGCAGAAAAATTTAAAACTATTTCCACTCTGAACCGTAACAATGCAGCAAAGTTACAGATAAAAACAGAGCAAACATAGCCAAAGTCAGTTTAGGGACTTTTCAATCAATCTCTCTACGTGCTGAGCTCCCTCGTGTTTTGGTAGGAGCCAGACTGATTAATTCAGTGCAGGGAAAAGCCAAGGCAAGGACAACAGCCATTACCTGACTAGATTTTTTGTAAAGGACCAACTCCTTAAATGGAACATAAACCACATTCTCTATACCTGCATACTTTAACTAAACATTCACTTCTGCTTTAATGACATTTTCTCAGTTTGAATATGAAGTGAGGAAACTTGACTGATAATAATGCTGCAAAGAGAGGTACACAATGTCAACACAGATTCACCTTTCAAAAACTTCCAGATGTGTGTCATTTGTTAGTGACTGAAAAATCAGCATAAAAATGTAGCTAAGCAAAACATCTCCAGATCAGTGCCGTCTTTCACAAGGAAATTCATAAATAAAGGCAGATTAGGGCCCAATCCTGCTCCCAGTGCATCAGTTTGAGGTTTCTTACTGACTTCAAACAGAGCAGGGGAAAGACCCACACTTTCTGATTATGAAAAACATCTCAAGGTCTGAAATAAATCCTTGGTCACTGGTAGGAGTCAAGAGTCAGCAAAGAGTGGATTCCAATGGTTAACGTTAACTATATGTAAACAAAGTGGCAGTGTCAGTCTAGGTGCTAGGAAGATCTGACCCAAACAAACTGATGGCTGTTAAACTGAAATGTCACGGACAAATGGAAGAAGGGATAAATCTAACCCATTCCTAGTACGAAGAATACTATTCACCCAGACAGCGCTCTCAAATGAAATTGTGAATAACTGATTCCGTCCTTGTGGTGAACATGCTCTGCAAAACAGGTTCTGACCTTTTAAATGTTGCCAGGGCCAATAATCACAGATACCGTCATTTTGTTTTGTCCGGTACCTATGGCAGAAACATAAACTGCAGTTCCCAGGCTGATGCACTCCCTGGACTCAACCTGAACTGGAGTCTGACGAAGTTTGTATGCACATCCCAGACCAGGGATGGTCTCCAGATCTCACCTTGCTCATGACATCTTGACACGTATCTGTTGTCAGCATAGACATCGCCTTTCCGGAACAGAGCCGTGACAGGTTTCAGTGAAAAGTGTGTTAGAAAAAATAAGTATTAAAATAAGCTAATCAGACCTTCCTTGCCCCTCTTCTCGGATCTCTTCCAGAGGATACAGAGATGTCCACTGCAGAGGGTCTTGCTGGGCATACCTTTTAAGAAGAGGCAGACCTTGTCTGGCCGGTCAGCACATCCTTAAATATTTTATCATGTGGCTACAAACACCTGACCTGGTGTTTTTCAGCTGCATATAGTAAACTGGTGCTTACAGACCGTAGAAAATGCTAACTTGAAGGCAGTTCAGCTGCTAAGCGTACATAGTGCAGGGCAGCCCAAATCCCACTTACTCTGGGGCTGCACTCTGTGAGCAGGTGAAGACTCACCTAAGTCTCTGTCCTTGCTTGGATTTTCTCTTGGAATGAACATACCTTTATAATGAGGAGATTTATGGATTTTCAGCCAGGTTTAATACTGAGAAAAGATTCCCTTTATATGACTCGGCATGGAGGAAATTAGAAACCTGAACTGAAGAATTTGAGGGGGAATTGGGCAGGGAATTGCATGGCATAGCCACTGTCAAAGACATTCACAAACAGATTTCTCAGATTGCACTTGGTGTTTGGCTGCCTTGATTTTTTGATTGCTCAGATCTAGAAAGCATCTTAAGACAGACCAAACTCAAATGGAATCAGTAGAAATGCCAGGCACTTGACATATAAGAAAAGTGAGGCATGCTTGTCTAGGCTATACTTACGCCAATTTCAGAAGTCCAGCAATGTTAAAATCAGTTTTCATTCTTTTTCATTCATTTGTCCTGTGAGGGTTAAATCTTAGGAGTTGATACAGACATGTATTCCTATATCAGAAAGCCTCCAGCAGGTGCAATACAGGTATTTCCAAGAATTACTGATGGCCAAAGAATTCTTCTCAATATGCCAAATTATAATGAATTACACTTTTGTCAGATGGTTTTATTCTCTTCAAGTTTAGCCATGAAACTGAACCGAACACAGATTATCTTTCAGGTCAATGGTTATTTTGCCAATTAAGTAATTACCAAAATTGTCCCTCATGTCATTATAGTTACTGGCCTCAGAACAGCTCCATGGACTCAGCCCAGTCTTCAAAGGCTGTAACTGGTCTGCATTATTTACTCGAGTAACTACAGCAATTAGTTCTCCCTGAAGATCTGTCCCAGAAGAATGTATCATGATTTAGCTGAATCATAGAATCATAGAACAGTTTGGGTTGGAAGGGACCTTTAAAGATCATCTAGTCCAACTCCCCTGCAATGAGCCGGGACATCTTCAACCAGATCAGGTTGCTCAGAGCCTCGTCCAACCTGGCCTTTCATCTCAAGAAGCAGACAAGGTAAGAAGATCCTAATCCTTTAGATGTCTCTTTAAATAGAGAATAAACAATGAAGATGAAGGCAATGCCTACATCTAGAAAAGAATAGAAGCTCCCTGGATGGAATAAATGTTATGAGATGTCCACAACATCTGAGGAATCAAACATGAAGTTTACTTCATGTGAGGGGCAAAGACCCAACGAGGTGTCTTCCATCGAAGCACACTCTATCGAGGTCTGTGCAACACCCAGTTACAGACAGAAAGCCCAGTACAGTGTATCGCTTCCTTGTGCTGACTGGATGTGCCAGTGATGCTCAGTTGTGCAGCTGCAGTGTAATACAAGCAGTCACTACAGAAACTCCACTTTCTAACATCTTACATGGGCCAAATCCTTCTGTCTTTGTTGGTCAGTGCTCTAGCCGTGGTGGTGAAGTTATTGTGGGGAGTAACAGGGGTCATTCTGAACAGGAGGTGGGCATGAGCCGTGGTAGAGAGGCTGCACCTTGGGTCAGTGGGGTAGGGGTGAGAGCCTTCCCACTGACTGTGGGTGTCTCTGATCATCTGACATCTAAGCAAGTCACCCTCTGCTCCCTTCGGTAGAAATTTGGTCATTGTAGATAATTGAGTTAAAGATGAGATTAATCTCATCCGAAAGCTGATGTGTGCTTTGGTTCTTGTACCCTGTGCTCACCAACTGTACTGATTAGTTTTCCACCAGCTGTAAAGAGTGCATTGCCATTGAACTTGACATCAAATGGACCCTATTTCATGGACACCTGAATGGACATCAGCTGAATCCTGCATAGGATATTTGGACAGGCTAGTTTCACTAGATATATAGGTACTATATTCCCACTGTAGTGGTGAGACCTTTGATTCATTTCTGTCCTGTTCCCAGTGGGTTGGATTGTTCTTCTGCTCTCCCTCAACATATTTCCAGTTCCCATGAAAAAATATTTGGCTGAGGCCTAAGAAGCGTACTTATACCTCTGTTGCTCAGGGACAGGTGACAAAAATGGTATTTATTTATTTGTACATTGATCTTAAATATGGCACGCATTCATGGATTTGGAGCAGTCCATTTCCAAGAGAAACAGGGAACAGTGAGAAACATATCCTGGCAGCATCCCACTGTGAAATTCCCAGGGAACAGAATAGCAATACTCCTCACATCCGAGGAGCTCAAAGCACTTGGCAAATATTAGTGAATTGAGCCTTACAACCTGTGTATATGTACAGAAGTGTAACTCCCAATTAACAGATCGGGAAACTGAGGCACAGTTATATAATACAGCTTGCTTAGCAGCACGTAAGTCAGTGAAAGAGTCGAGTATATAAACGTGTTCCCTAC
>NW_010542698.1:24030-40101 GCF_000687285.1 Phaethon lepturus
TGGAACAGAAAGAAAATTTGGCCCCATAAGTAGCAAATGGGCTTAGCAAAAGATTTTCTACAAAACAGCACTGTAGTCACATTTCAAGCAATTTTACAAACACTAGTGAAGATTTTCAAAGTAGTTTGAGGGATTATATTTACATTTTACAATAAATAAATACCCATGATCAATCCCAGAAGGTGGCTTTGATAATTTTAAATTCTACCCCTAATTTCATTTTGACTTGTATTTCACGGGTAATTGTATAAGAGAACACATGAGAATTGTTTAGTTCACAAAACCATTTCAGTAAGGTCATTTCCTTTGACTCAGCTTTTTCCTGCTTTGAATATTAGATGTTTTTGGCTAGGTTGGTTAGACATTGATTTACTTATATTGGAAAATGGATTCAGATGTTGTGTTTCCACAAAGGGATATTGCTCCTGAAAATATTTTTACTTTGCTGCTCTGTTTATAAAATGTAGCAAGGACCGCCATATCTTGCCTCTTATCAATTCACCATTGTTGTATTGAAGAGTATCAGATAGATATGTATCATAGAAGAAATCAGCTGTACCATTTATATAGGGTAAAGTCATGCAAACCATGCTCAAAACTAAGCTCCTTAGTTTTGGTAGCATGAAAAAAACTGCATTAGTAAACTGTATGAAATGGTGCAGAATGACTACCACTAATATCACATGCATCTTACGCAGCCATTGGTGTTTTGAACTAGTAAGCTTTGGGTGTAGAGTAAGTGAGATATACAAAGTATGCTTACATTACATGGAGAAGTCAACCAGTGACTGCCCCCACACGCACTTTTAAACTGGCTTATTTGAAGGGGTCCATATTGAATCTGAAATCCCATCTCCTGTAGAAGACAAAGGCATGGAGCCACTTGGTGTAAAAGGGTCGGTGTCTGTGTCCGTTTCCCCCTCTGCTAGGTAGCGTTTCTCTCTCATCCATGCCGATCCCCCACTGGGGCCAAATGGGAAGTCATCTCTCTCTTGGGAGATACTGAAGCCACTTGGGGAGCGCTCAAGTTCCTCATGGTTGACGGAGAGAAGGGATAATGGAGTATCACTGTCTCTTGTCAAGCTCCTCCTCTGCCTTGGAGACACCTTATCTGAGTAAGGGCTTTGTAGGTCTCCTTGAGAGTGGTAGCTAACCTGGGAGTCCATTAATGTAAATATAGGCAAAACTGTTGGCCTTTCTGCATATGAAGTTGAGGAAGGTGTGGCTTGCAGTTTGCCAGAGTTTTGCCCAGCGATTGATAAAGGTTGTGAATGAGTCATGTGACCACGTGCTGAGAAACCATAAGGACTGACTTTGTTGACTGGAACCTGCTGGAAGTTGTAAGGAGTTTCATGAGCACACTGCTCAGTGTATTTATATATTATTGTTTTTAATTCAGAATATTTGTTGTCTTCTCTTTTCTCCTTTGCAGGAGAAGCAGTTTCTTTTAATGGACTTATCTCAGCGACTTGTATTTGCAGCTGTTCCATATGATGCATATGCATATCAACAAGAAAATCCAGTTTCTTCCCCATGTCATTAACCTGAAAAATACCAATGTTATAATATTGTCTCCAGTCAATGAAAGAGTCAATGCTTCTATAGGTGCACTGCCCCCAGCAATGGTGTGCTGCCATCTTTATTGGTCATGAAGGTAATTATGGGAAGTTCTATGGGAAGTTCAGGACTTTCCCTTGGAAGTGGGACTGCAGTGGATGCCAGATTATCCTCTGACTGCCTCAGATTAAGATGACCAGTCCCTATGAACTCTGCCAAAAAAATTCTTACTGTTGCTAGATATTTGGCAGTCCAGCATCCAATAGCAGCCTACAACCAAGGTCTTGATACTCTACGGTAAGTAGCTATTACCAAAATACAACAGGTGGAATTACCTTTGCACACAGACCTATTCTCTAACTGTTAATAGTCCCACAACATCAGGGTTAAATACCAGGACTCATTTCCTTTCTCTTTTGATGGTACCTTGTGCCTGAACATTTACATTCCATGAAACAAATTGATGTGAATCAATTCCACTTGCCTCCATCTTAGTCATGTATTTAAAAATGAGTGTCTTAACTTGCTAAACAATAGGTTAGGATGCACAAAGAGAGACCAAAAATACCTGTGGAGGCAACCCTTTGGAGTGCCAGACCCTGCAAAAGAATCATAGAATCATAGAATGCTTTGGGTCGGAAGAGAACTTTGAAGGCCATCTAGTCCAACCCCTGCAATAAGCAGGGACATCTTCAACTAGATCAGGTTGCTCACAGCCCCGTCCAACCTGACCTGGAATGTTGCCAGGGATGGGGCATCTACCACCTCTCTGGGCAACATCTTCCACTGTTTCACCACCCTCATTGTGAAAAATTTCTTCCTTATAGCTAGCCTCAATCTGCCCTCTTTCAGTTTAAAGCCATGACCCCTTGTCCTATCACAGCAGGCCCTGCTAAAAAGTCTGTTCCCATCTTTCTTAGAAGCCCCTTTTAAGTACTGGAAGGCTGCAATAAGGTCTCCCCGGAGCCTTCTCTTCTCCAGGCTGAACAACCCCAACTCTCTCAGCCTGTCCTCACAGCAGAGCTGTTCCATCCCTCTGATCATTTCTGTGGCCTCCTCTGGACCCACTCCAAAAGGCCTGTGTCTTCCCCATGCTGAGGCTCCAGAGCTGGACGCAGCACTGCAGGGGGGGCCTCACCAGAGCAGAGCAGAGGGGCAGAATCACCTCCCTCAACCTGCTGGCCACGCTGCTTTGGATGCAGCCCAGGGTATGGTTGGCCTGGGCTGTGAGCACCCATTGCCAGCTCATGTCCAGCTTTTCATCCACCAGGACCCCAAATCCTTTTCGGCAGGGCTGCTTTCCATCCCTTCATCCCCCAGCCTGTATTGATACCAGGGGTTGCCCTGACCCAGGTGGAGGACCCTGCCCTTGGCCTTGTTGATCATCATGGGGTTTACCCGGGCACATTCTTCAAGCTTGTCCAGGTCCTACTGGATGGCATCCCGTTCCTCAGCCATGTCAACCGCACCACTCAGCTTGGTGTCATCTGCAAATTTGCTGAGGGTGCACTCGATCCCACTATGTCATTGATGAAGGTGTTAAAGAGTACTGGTCCCAGTACAGACTCCTGAGGGACACTGCTCATCATCAATCTCCATTTGGACATTGAGCCATTGACCACCACCCTCTGGATGCGATCATCCAACCAATTCCTCATCCACCCAACAGTGCACCCATCAAATCCATCTCTCTCCTATTTAGAGAGAAGGATGTTTTGGGGGACCATGTCAAAGGCCTTACAGAAGTCCAGATAGATGATGTTTGTAGCTATTCCCTTGTCCACTGATGTGGTCACTCCATCCTAGAAGGCCACTAGGTCACAAGAAGGTGGTGTTCACAGCAGAACACCAGACGTGATGAGTATGGAGTTCAAAGGAGTGAAAAAGTCCCATCTAAACATTATGGTTAGGGTCTTGCTGCCGAATATAACGATATTCATTCAACAGGTTTCAAAATGCACACTTCACAGGTAATTAAATTATTTAATTAAAAACTAAGAACATAGTTTTGTGATCATTAGTACAAGATCTGTCCGAGTCTTGATCACCAACAGTACAAATCTGCCTGTGTCAGACACTCATACAGAATTTATGTCAGCTTTATCATTTCTGTACAAGCACCTCAGCCTCCATCACTGTCATGACATCACATACCTGTCGTTCAACTTTAACAAATTTGCCCATCATACTTTGGTCTTCAGTATCTGCTGTAGATGCTTTGGCTACATATGGATCATTTCTATAAAGAATTAATAACTCTATTAGTGTTTCATTTTTCTTCGCATCACAGTGAGTAATTTGTATCAGAAAACAGAATTACCCCCTTGGTGTTACATTCATATAAGTCCTTGGAGGCCCGCTTCAGAAAAGATTGAATTTAATTATTTATCACACAAACAGGAGCAAAAGTCTATTCTATGTGATTCCAATGCATTTCTTAAAAATGTATTCCTGATTTTTAATTTAAAATTGTTCAAAATTCAGATAAAGATTAAGAAAAAACAAAAGCAAACAAAAAGTTCAAAATGAAAGTGAAATTAATCTCAGACTTGGTGGAATAATTTCAGGTTTGTGAAAAATGTTGAGATAGTCTAGATAGTGGGTCTACAGATGGACACATGTTTTTAAATCTAATTCATCTTAATTAGTGTCTTTGAAGACTGAATCTGAGTTTCAATGATGAATGTTGGTTTGCTTTTTTTTCCCTCAAATTCATTAAACCAAACAGTAAGTGGCAGAGACTGGAAATGCTGAAAAGAGACAGTCTGGCCTTGAGATTTAAAGTAGATACCAGAATAAATTTTCTTCTGTGTAATTTCCTACTGCCATCAGATGGACTAACTTCAGGAGGTAAGAAGATGATCTCTGGTTGACTAAAGAACTTAGTTTTATAAATCCATGGGATCCGGGATGGTCATTATCAAGTTAAATCTTTATCTAAAGGATTCCAAACCAACCTCAGAGGAATCCATAATCTATGTCAAAGTCTAGGAAAAAAATTTGTAAGCATTTGTTCTTTAACATGACTTAGAACAAATATATCCTAAAACTTTTGTTTTAACAGGTCCAATTCTTTATGACAAAATTCAAAGAATAGCTGTGAATATATCTTACTAAAGCAGAAATTATAACTAAAACATGTCAGATTTTTCACATTGGGTTACTGATGATATCAGCTTGTTCAAATTTTGCAATCATCTGCTTTATTTCCCAAACGGTCACTGCCTCTACCATATATATAGGTCTCTCTCTTCACATTTACATGTTTTTAGATTTTTCACTGGGTGGGATAAACCAGATAGAGCCAAGTTAATTTATTTTCTGTAAGATTACTTTTGTTCTGAGCAACCGCAACAGCTTTGGGGACAGATTGTTGATGGTCTTGTGTGGTTCTTCATGGGTATTTATTGACAGATTGATAGTTGTAAATAACAGAAGAAATGTCATTTATTACTGAATTCTTGCCACCAGGAATGCAGCAATACAATAACATGCTGTAACTTTCACACCCAGAAAGCTGGTACTGCAATTTATTTTCAGTAATTCAGTAATTCTCACCAGTCATTGGTGAGCAGTAATTCTCACCAATCATTTAAAAGCAGCATCATTAAAACTCTGGGCTTGCCATTTGGTAAGGGCTATAATGAAACCTTTCTTCACATCAGGAAGATAACTGGTTTACCTTCAAATTGTTGGTGATTTTTATTGAGTTTTTAACTGGGTTTACTAGTTGAACATTAGAAATTCAGCACATCAGCAATCAAATGTACTTAATTCATATAAAATAACATTTCCAAACTGTGAAGAAGCTGACCTAGTCAAATAAGAAGCCATTAAGCTTAGATTTCCATCATAGAGTGTTCTTAGGGAAGCTAATATCTTTCTGGCTCAACATTTACACATATATACCTTGAAGCAAGTCATCCTCTCAGTATTATTACTTCAACAGTGTACTGGCTGGATGAATGAAGGGCATGCTTATTGGTAGGAATGAACTTTTTATTTTTCTGGTCTTGTCTGTGCAAAGTACTATGCGTAAAAAAATCACCTGGGAGACTGTTGTGAAGGGTAAGAAAAAGCTCCTCCCTTTTGGAATTTCTTATGCTTGGGAGTAGATGGAGGTCCAGGTGTAAAAATCATATCTACTCTGAAAAAAAGAAAAGTGCAACTGCATAAGTCCATCTCTAATTTCTAATACATGATAGAAAATGCTATGCATCTCTGCAGCAAACAGTAGCAAAGATTCAAAAGGGAAGCACAATTCGGTTTGGTAACATATTGAAGGTCATGTTGTGTTTGTTCTGTTCTGGGTCCACAGTCAATACATTGAATTGCAATTACCTGGTAATTTCATGGTAATTAAGTTATTATCTAGCTCACCATTTCCAAACTTTGGCATTTGAAACACATGACTTCATTTCCTTCAAAGGAACTAAATAGTGTGATTGTCAAAATATCTCAATAACAGCTGCTCCTAAACATGTCAGGAGAGACCCATCAGGTTTTGTGCTGGGTAGTGAAAATCAGAATTTGTGAATGGTGGCAATTGTTGATACCCTTAATAAACCAATGACTTTCTAGCAGTTATTTTGCCTAATTATCAGTAATTTTTTTTTCTTTACTAATTGTTCTTTTGGTTTGAAATTTGTAACTATAAATGCAGTTTCACAAGAAATCCTACTTGAGTTTTTATTCGGAACAAACCCAAAAGTATTATTTGGGAGGCTCCAGCGTATTTAATTACACTGTTACTATAACAATATATTCTGTCATTTGGCATATCCAACTGCTCAGGTGCAAGCAA
The DNA here is from genome assembly GCF_000687285.1 of Phaethon lepturus. Classification (NCBI taxonomy): domain Eukaryota; kingdom Metazoa; phylum Chordata; class Aves; order Phaethontiformes; family Phaethontidae; genus Phaethon; species Phaethon lepturus. The sequence continues at coordinate 30,392 of NW_010542698.1, forward strand.
GCCTCTCTTCATTCAGCCCACATACCAAACCGACCAGGTGTCAGTCAGCACTAGTCCACAGAGCAGTTATCTATCTGTATTATCAGATGATCCATGCAGGTACATTGCATGGTTTCATGGTGCCCCATGGAATTTTGAAAATGGAACTTAAAAAAGCTCAAGGCAAACCACACAAAGCTAGATACTTGCTAGGCACCCAAGCATTGCTGGGCCATCAGTCAACGTCTCATCAAACTCCTATGGCATCTCACTATTCATAGACACAATGACCCACCTCCCTCATTTTGTCCAGTTACTATCAGTGGAGGTCTAGTCAACACAGTGAAGAAAATTTGGGGGAGAGTAAGGGAGATTCAACTGACCAAATGAAGGCACCTGGTTTAAGCAGGCATTAATTGTGCCATAAAAGCTATAATGTTGACTAGCTCTCTGTTAACTGTAAGAGGAATCTCACATGGCTTGCCAGGCTTACGTTTTTTCTTCCAAGACCTCCAAAAAGGTCTTCTCTGTATATGTGCAAAATGGTTGTTGAAATTTTGTGGTTCTTCCACTACTGGTGATTCTTTGTACTGGTACGTGGCATTGTTGAGCTGAACATTGCAGAGTTGAGGTTGTGCTGCGATTCTAGCCCAGACTCACCTGCCGTAACCACTGCGTGGGATGGACCTAATCATGTCAGGCACCTTTACTGCTGCTAGGACTCAAGTGAGTATCTGAGAGGGTCTCTGCTGTCCAAAATCACACCACACCTCAGTCTGAGGTAAAGGAAGGATCTCCAGTATAAGGCATGTAGACCTCACCATAGATAGGTGCAGATTTCTAACATCATGAGCCCTCCTTGACTTCCTGAGTTCAAAAAGATATTACTGCATTGAAACCGAAGACCATGTGATGCAGAGCTCATTTTATAGAGTAACAATGTTTTTTTGTTGTATATCATTAAAGACAGCCGCTTTTCTAGAGCAATATTAGTGACGTAGGAACGAGACGTTATATACTCCAAAATGATGTAGCCCAGTACATGGAAAAGCAGTTTGAAACAAGAAATTATGAAATTCAATAGAGGACCAGAGCAGCCTTACAAAGAAAAGGTAAGTCTAGATAAGGTCCAAATGTGCAGCAAGAGTTTCAATCGCTCAGGCCATTCTTAAGAGAAATCAGGGTTATATCTGCCTGGCGTTTTGCTGTTTAGAGTGACTGGAGGGGCTCAGGGAATGTGGACAGTGCTGTGCTGAGGCTGAACGGCTGAACTAATACAGCTTCACGCATATACACACACATGCACCCAAACCCAGACAAGCTTACTAGCCCAAGCTCTGACCTGTGCCCATGGTTCAGCATGCAAGCAGCACAAATTTTTGTAGACGCGCCTCAAAGGCACATCGGGCGATGAGTCACTTCTGTGAGGAAACAACTGTGGGAGCAGATTGCACCTGAACAGTCACAAAAGGCAGGAAATTCCTTTTTTTTTCCATATAGGTCAATTTATACCTGAGTGAAGTGGGTGTAAAACCTTCTATGCTGAGGTATTTTTGTACTTGTATGAGATGTTTCACCAGGCATGGGTCAGCAGAGAAAGCTCATGTAAAGAAACTATTGCATTTATTTAACATCAGTAAAAAGGGGAGAAGGGGAGAAACTTGACCGTAATCAAATAAGGCAACGGTCAAGAACATTCACATTTTTTACTCCGATTTCCTTGTTCTAAATATAAGCCAGTGGTCTCTTCTGCTGCAGTTACCCCTGCCAGCTGCTCGCTTGCCTTCATTCTTTGGGGAGAAGACTTTCCTATTGACCAGGTACGCTATGCAAAGACATAGCTTCTGGGTGACCTTGTATGCAAATAGGCCAACAATGCTTTTATTTTGCCAGCACAGCTATACATTTTTCCCATTTACCACAGGACTCTTACCTTGACTGAAGATACTTTATTCTGGAAAGCATATCAAGATGCCCTGCTGAGTATTGCTCTATCACATCCTTGACATCATAAGGCCTCAAAGTCTCCTTGAATTTTTTTTTATAGAGACGAAACTGTAGTATTCTGCATCATAAACAGAAAAATTACTAACTTATATAAGTTCCATAATGATAATTTGCAGTTTCATCGAATAATTGATAAATAGTCTAGATGTCTGAAGATTGAGCATGTTATTTCAAAACAAGGCAATAAAACATAAACAGAGAATCTGGTAAATATATAATGGTTAGCTTTTTATAATTAATAGGCTAAAACAAATTATACACACAAAATGTCTTTTTCAGCACTATCATCATAACCAGGCATAGCTACAAGATCATACGTGGAATTTGATTTTGAACAACACAAACCACAGGAGATTTTGAAGCTGTGAAGCTGAAGCTGCTTTTTTTATGCTTCAGCCTATTATAAAGCTAATTTATTGTATCGATAATGCTGAATCATTTTCAGCTTGGTTTTCATTTTGCACCTGGGAAAGTTTCAGATAGGAAATGTTAATTACATAGAAATGTGGAAGTTAAGAAGTTAGCAGCAGTTCAAGTTGTGGAGAAAAGAAAAAGTGTTAGAACTGCCTAAGGTGTCCTTGAAAAAAACAGCAGTATAACATTATTGTCATTGTTGTAACAATAATAATAATATAATTTCTGTTATTGAATGTCCTAGTAATTAATAACAGAATTCTTACAATAAGGCCCAGTGCTGGCCAAAGCACTTGAAAACTTTTTTTCATTCTTTTCTGTTTATACATTAGTTTACACTGTTATATCTTGGTAGATGAAACAAATACACAAGAAATATATGTTAGGAATGAAAAACATTTTGTTTCTTTAATCTGTTTTAGGCTTGGGATCCACGCGTTTGCTTACTTGATAGAGTTTCCATGTTCTTAATGGTCTGAATTGCGGAACCGCTGTCATCTGTTAAGATTCTGACCTGTTTTTTATCCAAGGTCAGTGGGTTTTTTTAACCTTTTTAAAAGTTGTATAAACTTTCCTTTAGCAAAGATAATTCTATTATGACTTTTTAAGGGTTTTCAAATCTTTAACTCTGTTGCTTATAAATCTTTCAAGATTTCAAAATTATATTTATGCCTATTATAACCGAACTACATATGATAACAGTAAAACTATAGTTAAAAAAACACCCATAAATTAAAAATAGGAATCACACTGTTAGCAACTGCAATTTAAAGTCTCCTTGATCATGACCCTGAACACTTATTAAGGGTTTTGCCTGAAAGAATGACTTCCCATTAGCATTCAGAGTCTGGGTAAACTATAGAAGAAAAAAAAAAAAAAAGCCTGGCTCATGATTGAGTTTAAAGGGAAATTGCATGAGTCAATTAGATTTGCGCAGGATGTGGGAAAGGTAGTTTTGCAAAAGTAATAATAGCATGTTTCATGGAGATGGGGATGGGGACGGCAGACAAACCAGATGTACAGTCTGTGTTTGAAAGCAAGCAGGTATCAGGGAAAGAAAGGGAAAACTGTGGAGGAAGAAGGGATGGAGAATCTTCCAGCGGGAGGGAAGCAGCCATGGGTAACATGAGCAAAGGCTGTGGGACATGGCTTTCAGCAGGCTTGAGAAAATTGGGTATTTTTAATGACTGGTTCTGCTGCACCCAACTGGAAAAGAACCAGGAGAATATATGTTATGGTTATATACATATATGTTCATATGCTTGTAACAATCTTCCTTGAAGCTTTTCTAAGAAGATAATTTTGGGGCACTCCAGACTTGTAGTATTTCACCTGGAAGGTAGTAACAGCCTGTCCCAGATCTTAACAGCTTCTGAAATAAAAAACAATTGCAATAAAAGTAGGGTATTTTCCTATGGGGCATTTTTCAAGGGAAGAGAGTAAGAAACACTGAGTGGAGGAGTAACAGAACATCAGTGAATGAATTCTATGTGCTTGATGTGCTAAACACATTATCAAGCCTTACTAGGAGTTTTCTAACCCTAGGTTAATGTCTTTTATGATATGAAAACAGAGGTGACACATGTTGTAAGCTGAAGACTGCTGAAATGGAGACCTCATCATCTATTAAAATATGACAGCTGAAAAATATATTGCATACTCATACAATTGTGAATAAGAGTTGAGTCAGCTGAAAGTTTATTGTTATGCAAAAATTGCAGTTTTACTTAAATACTACAGTCACTAAATTGAGTAAGATACTATATTTATAGCATATTTTAATGAGGAACTATGTAAAATAAAATTTAATAACAAAAAAATTTATGGAATATCTTGCAAAAGTAGCATGATCAATGTTACCGAAAAAATATTTCCTTTCTGCTTATTTTCAATAAGGACTTTAAATAGGGTCTGTGCTTTTCAATATACCTGGAATTATCTGATCTATTGCATTTTAAAAAAGTAATCACAGCAACAATGAATCAACATGTAGCAACACGGCAATGTGATTTCCTGAAGCATAAGCATTCGAAGTCAAAGCAAAGCATCGAGGACCATCAGCGACATTTACCTGACAGCTCGGATGGCTGTCTTAAATGTGGGGATCATATCTTCCATAAGGAAGTCGCTACTGTCGCCTCTCTCTTCTGCCATGGGTTCCCCTGTTCCTGCATCTGCAAAGCAGGCCAAAAAAAGCTGTGTGAACACCTGACCACACAATCTTTAGAGGGAGGTCTGGCTAACTAAAGCACTTACATGAAGTAAGTGTAATTTAGTAAAGGAATGCCTCTTGCAGGTTCCTCTTTCTCTGGTCAGCTCTTGAAAGCGATTTCATAATTCTGCTGGGACAGCTGTAAAACGTATTATTTGAGGGATCTCTCTGATTCCAGCATTTCTGAAACTTGGGAATTTTTCTTTCTTTTCAATGGATTTAGAAGCCCCCACTTTTAGGAGCTTTTACAATGATAAATCTTTGCCAAAATTATTTTATGTAAGGCTAAAACAGGTGTAGAAGCTATAGGGCAAGTTCTCCTCCCACTTGCACTACTTGGAGCTCATGTAGCTTCATGGAAGAGGATAATCAAGTTCCCAGTGTGGACACCCAGACTACATCCAGTAGTAGTAGTAGTCTGCCCAGTGTGCACTGATGCCAGCTGGCACAATAAAGGAGAAATTGTTATTTAGAGACCATTTAGACACTATAGACAATAAGAGGAAAATGTGTGCCCAGGGAAACTGAGAGGAAAAATGCCCTATGATGTTGCATGGACACCCGAAGGAAATCTGTTGAGGGGCAGCAGTCTTAGGGAGAGTGGAAGGGAAGCAGCTGTTGACTCTACAAAACCAGGTTTTAAGAGATTGCAGTGAGGAGATATTTGAGATGCTGGGACACAGGCTAGTGCAGGGCTGGATGCAGTCTAGGACTGAGCTACCTTAGCATAACATCACTGCCCTGTGTGCCCTCTTGTTCCAGGTCAAATAGGTTGATTACACCACTGGCTATATCCCATATTGATGGCTGTTTTCTGGAGGGTTATTGTCTTATTTCAACCACTGTGTTGCCTGGACTCCAGCAGTCATTTCCTGGAGCTTCCCCAAACGTGCCAGGAACCAGCCATGCTTGGCCCAGAAAGTCACAAACCTTCAACAGAAGATGCAGAGGAACAAAGTAAAATGAGGAGAACAGGGGATGGATAGAAAGTAATCAACACAGATGGGCTACCTTCTGAGCTTTGCCAAAAAGCGTACGCTTTCATTCGGAATGCAGTGCGAAAACGCTCCTTATTATTCAAGACAACATTCTTAGGCTCTTTTGAAGGACTTTCTTCAATGGCATCTACATTCAGAGGGGTAAATAGCTTTCCTTTAGTATTGGTACCACGAACCCGATCCAAGAGACCCAGCTTTTGGCTACAAAATAAGCAAAAGTAATCATTTTCCTCCTTTGTACACGTTTAACTTGTTTTCATGATGCTTTAAGTATATAATGGGCTAAATAAATGTTTTGTACACAAGGACACTGCTGGGGCTACCGTAATACATCAATATCTTCATAAGCAACAGCTAAGCTCCACAAATAATTAACTGCTTTTTATGAGCATTTTTTGTACCAGTGTTGAAAATGTTACCAGGGTCTTGCTATCCTCTCTATGTAATGTATCACAGTGCTTCAGCTCCAGTAGCACGTTGGAAGCATTAGATTTATTATTAAGAAGAGAAACGCCACTACTTAGGCAGTTATATTGTCTAACGATAAGGATGCTTGGCCTTTCCTGTTCAGTGCTTTCTTTAACTACTGGGTCTGTGGCAGGCTATTAAATGCATAGCTCATGCATAGCCAGGAGTAAAAGAAAGGTAGACATGCTGTGAACCAAATAAATTACCAGTAAAACACTGGAAAGGCATTGCCAAGCAATTGCTAGGTACGTGGTAGGGCAGGCTACCCAGTTCTTTCCACCGTTCACTTTCAGTCACCTCTCACTATACTAGAAATTAAGGTCACTTATACGAATTGTAGTAAAGTGACATATCTTGTTCCTCTGATAATTCCTTGCACTGTCCTCTTACAGATTTACTGACTAAAGATGTTTTTTCCTTCTGTGACAACACGTAGCTAGAAATGCATCTACCTGCATCTCACGAGCATCAGTTACCCTTCTGACAGCCTGACGACTTTACGACTTGAAGACAATTACTAATGCCTATGAAAAGAGCAACACAAAAGGAATTTGCTAGTGAGTGTATCAGCTTAAATATGAACTCTGAACTCTTCATAGGTGATAGATGATGTAATTATTTGATTTGCTTGTTCACTTTGCTGCTTAAATATTTGTCAGTTGCATGTGGGGTTAGGTCATGGGAAGCAAGCCTGTGTTTTAACCCGTTCCTGGACATTGCAGTGTGGGACAGCTCTGGCGAGAGGTGAATTGTGCACATACTTTGAAGAGGCACTTAGGTGCAGGAGAGAAGGGCAGGCAGGTCGAGTTGGGGGAGAGGAGAAGCCACTGCAGCTCTCAGGTTTCTGAGAGCCACAGATGGGAGCAGAGCTGAAGGACGGACAGCAGTAGTGACCAGAAGAAAGAGATTTCAGGGGTGTGCAGAGAGGTGTCTGCGCAGGGTGCTCAGCTGAAGCCTCTAAGCTTGCGGGCAAGGAGAGACAAACGTGAGCAGGGTGCACCATGCAACTTATAGTGGACAAAGATGGAGGCTTGTGTGCAGACCATGTAAGTGAAGGGTCTCACTCACAGAACTACTCATTCTCTATTTAAGGAGCTATTTTGGTCAGACGGATTGCTTTTGTGTTCTAGCATCTCTGGTGTCACTGGTGCACCTCTTTGAAAGGAGGACCTATTTCTATCTCAGGGCTCTGTGACAGTATCTCTCCACAATGGAAGTTCCTAGGACATTCCTCTTAAAATAATAAAGACAAGATGGATCTAAAGACACATATCATGACTCCGCAGCTTTCATAAGAGTGCTGACTCTAGTAGGAATACTGCAGTTTACAGCATACAAAATTCCTACGTGATCTGAACACTGAACATCACAGCTGTTGCAGGTTTTTGTGTGGTGGTTTTTTTAATAGGACTTATTGGGGCTCTCATCTCTAGTATCTGTTTCTGATTAATATATCTTTGACCCAGAAGGTAATGAACTATGGGCTTCCCTGTCACAAAAGATGGAAGCACTAAACCTTTGCCTAGGATGTTTTTTCAGGCCTTCTGAATTTTCTTGTTGAAACATGACAATGCTTGTGAATGCAATTTCTGCAGCCTAGTAAATTCAGACACTTGCCCTGTCATTGCACGTAGGAAGTGTAGACGTGTGTGCAAGTATGGAAGTGGCAACTAAGAACGACTTGTGTGAGTATGGAGACACACTGCTGTATCAGCAACACCAGGACTGAAGTCAACAGTGTGAGATGATAAAAGCATGGGTTTGAGTGAAGAATTAGAGCAATCTAAGTGAATGGTATTAGTATTACCCAGACTTTGCCCTAATGTGATTTCCTGAGGAATTCATGGCATGGAGAAAAGACAAGAAAAGCACAAACAAATGTATAAAGCAAAAATCAGAGTTTACTTCCTTCTTTGTAGAAAAACATGAGATGTTACTTGTTTACATCTGTGGTAAATTAGTCTTCATGGAATGTGTAGGGCAGTCTCATGTCTGGTCTTATGCACTTGTTTAAAAAGTGGTTTCCACAGTGCTTGCTTTTGGGTTAGAATCTTGATCTGGTTGATCCACCAAGGTGCTCTGATGGTGAGTGCAGGGTCCCAACAAGTGGTTTGCGTTCTATTAAGGTAGGGAGAATCCCATGATCTCTCTTCTGCATCACTATCATTTCTCTATTCTTTCAGAGGCCACGTTTGAGAGCAGTAGTGCTTTACAAGACATATGTCTTAAGTCCATGGCATTTCTGTGACATCTGGATTCTTCAAGCACTCAGCTGCCATATATAGGAAAAATATATACAGGAGAAGATGACAGCTAATGAGCAAGTTTTGAAAGGGCATGAAAAATAAGCGTGGGGAAGTAAAAGTCAACTGAATGAGTTGCGTGTGCTTTTGGGGGGTGAAGTAGGGAAAAAGAAATTCTCATGTCTCAATAGTAACAAACCCAAAGTTTGAAGGAGGAATTAATTTCAAGAAGGATGGTCAAGAAGAGCCTGGAATCATGGCACATCACTGAAAAGAACTTTAATGTAAAGAACTGCACCAAAAGTCTAGCTCAGTGATAACAATGAGTCAGCCAGGCAATATAAACTGATGGGCATGAAGATGTTCGAGGGAGTGAGCTTGTGAGGTCTTCAATGTGAAGAAAAACAGCAATTACGCATGTTTAGCATCACGGTGATATTTGTAGACTGAAGGAGACTGTGAAATAAGCTACAAGAAAGAAGAAACTGAAGCAGTTTTAAGATAATAGATCTATTCAGTAATAACAAAATGAAGACATTTTTCCCTAGATCTGAAAAAATTGTGTGCACAACAGGCTTGTTGTGGAGATCAGCTTTTCCTTGTGGGGCGATTAACAGGTGACCATGATAGATGAAGTTCAAAATGAAAGCAGAGACTATAGTCCACCTATTCTTCAGGATTTCAAGCTTGATCATCTTGGTTCAAGATCTTCCAGGATGAGAAGGAAGCTCCTAGAAGGATGAAATCTAGCAATGAAACTCAGATGATTTCAGATGACGAGGTGATTTTCTCAAAGGCAAGAAGTGGTCACACACTACACATTGGCTTCGAGCAATGTATTAAATGTCACAAGATTTGGTTTAGTTACACTACAGAGAAGTTCTCAAGAGAAGAATATATTTAAGGCAGAGAAACTGAAAGACAAAGAAGCAGAAAAATTGGTTAGACAGCGGATTCCTAATGTTTGTAAATAGCAGTTTAATACTGTATTAGAAGAATGGAGTTGTTGTTGTATATGGCTTCTGACTCTCTCTCCAGAAACTTTCTTGGTCCTTCAAAATACATATCCAGATCTCTCAAAGTTTGCCCCTTAAAAGTCCTGTAAGAACTGCCTTCCGTACCAAAAGACAAGGAGGCATAAAGTGCATTGCAAGGAAATATAGGGATCAGACCCACAGGAAAAGGGTCAGTGGATAATGGGAAGTATCCAAAACATTAATCTTGCAGATTTTTTCTCCCAATATAGGACAGAAATATAGTCAATGTATGCAGAATTCTCCACCATGGAGCTATATAAGAATAGGAGTGATCAAGATTTTATATCCTCCTCATAGATCAAAACAGATCAAAAATATTCCTCGGCATTCAGCACAAAAGGCTACTTATTTG
>NW_010542698.1:40152-44664 GCF_000687285.1 Phaethon lepturus
TTGGTGGGGTGGGAGTTTAAGGTAGATAAATAAACCAAAAGCATTCCCAAATTTTCTTTCTAGGGAGTTTCTCAACTTTCCCCATTGGTAAGTGTCAGTTTAGGAACAAATTGTTGTCCCAAGACTGTTGCTCAAGCATCTTATGTTTAGGAGCTAGAACTAATGTAGCTAATCTAACTAATCTGTCTTAAGCTGTTTAAAAAGTTAAATGTCTTGTCTAAAATTAATTTTTAGACCCCTTTCTACACTCAGTGGGAAGTTAGCAACCTACAGAGTGCTGTTCAGCTCCATTTCATGTTGGGATGACTTTACAGCTGGGGGAACTTGTCTCTTGTTATTGACTATAGAGAGACCTAGATGAGAAGTCATTCAAAAAGCAGGCCTCTAGTCTAAGCTAAAGTTACCTGAGCTGAAGCCTTCCTCATTAATTGAATCCTGCTGATTAACCCGTAAAGTAACATCCAGATTCATAACTGTATGTTTATCAATAAATACAGACAATTGTGTTCATATCCAGGCAGCCAGAGCAGTAGAATCATCAGAAAATAATTCATCAGTTTCACATGAAAAAATACAACAGTATGTTGTATACAAAAAACCAAAACAAAACCCAAGCTTCTTTCCAGATAATGACTAGCTGTCATCAGAGAAAAAATGGCCTTTATTCTCATTTCCAAAGGATGAAATCTGGGTCTGCTGGGGTTTTTGTTTTCATTGTGCTTTTTAAAAAGACTTAGGAAACATTTGTTCTCATGGCACAATCTCCTTCATTAAAACAGCATGCGCATGGCTCAGTCTGAGTATGAAGCATGCGCAGATCACATCATCCTTCATGAGGGTGGCTAGGACAGTGGTTCCCACCCACAGGTTCATGTACTGCTGCTTGTCTTGCAGACTCCTCCTACTGATGTTAGCTACTCTTCCTGCCCTTGGGACAGTGGTCCCACTTCATTTGGCTTCCTTACATTCAATAAAATGTGATTCCTGACTTCCAGCACAATTGTAGAAACTGGAGGGATTCAAATGCATCCCAAACATGCTGATAAATCTGCAGAGTAGTTTCTCTGACTAGCTTGGATACGTTGCCATTGCTTGTCTTGCATGCTACTGCATCCTCTCCCTTGTGGTGGAATAAAAATTTTCCCCAAACCTTTGTCTTTGAAGTGGAGTCCCAGCCTGAGAACTCCTTAATTCTGTGGTAGATACAGACCACCACAAAAGGAGGAAGGCAGAAGCAGTTTGGCTTGAAAACTTCCTAGCTAAAGAACAATTCAGGTCTCAGATTCTTGCTCTGCAAGAGCAGTGGGACTTATTTTGGAACATCTGAGAGATGAATTTGGTGGCTGGATATATAAGAGGTGGCTGGCTTCTGCAGCAGATGTTTTACCCTTGCTCTGAATAGAGAGTGGGAACCACTGAACTAGAAATACTTTTCCAGAAACAGTCATGCAAGGAAATAATGCAGTTACATCCCATCATGCAAGCCAGATACTCTCCTCTCTGTGCTTTGCCTAGTATTGGAGTTTCATAAACAAATGGTACATGTATGAGAAGAAAAATAATGAATTAATGTTAACAGTGAATCAAACACAGCCCTCTTCCATCTATTTACCGCTTTCATCCAACAAGGAGTAATAATAATCAGGAAGTATTTCCATATTTTTGCGGTTTAGCTAATCATTAGATTTAGTTGGCCTCAAGTAACTGGAAGCAAAAGGCGGTCATGTTTACTCCAGTATTTTACAACATTATCAGCTGTACTTATATGGGTGAACTTAGCTTTGGGAAATCAAACATTCTGAATGATATTACCAGAAGCATTCGCCTTTAAACTATTCAAAATAGAAATCAGCACAAAACTAATGTTATGAGGACAGCCATGAACCCTGCACTGAATACATTCATCTCATCTCAGAGACTTCATGTGTTTTCTTAATATAAAACAAAGAGCATTCTGCACTTCCAAGGTACTTGTGAATTTTGGCCAATCAGCTTTACCTTTTAAGGAAATCAGCTAACATTCTTTTCTCTAGAGAGGAACTCACAAAAATGTTCAATTTTGAAATAATTGACTGTAACTTCTGGACAACTAATGGCTCAATTTAAAAAGCCACTTTGTACCCTGAATCTTGAGGTCGAAATTTGAAAGCTTCTGATGTCTGAGGAGAAAACACCCCCTTTTAGCCAACCAATTTCCACACGCTTTGGTTGTGTATGTCCTCATTGGTATTTAATTGCAGGCATCACTCTAAATCCAAACTCACCTATCATCCAGATTATTTCCCCAGAAACATGAATACAAGTCCTGACTTGGGCTCAGCTTTGATGACCTTCAGAAAGAGCCCTTATGCACACTAAAGGCCTTTGCTCCCCCTCTTCTCATCCACACTTTCGAAAGTGATTGGAAATGGGTAAAAATAAGCAATGTTGCGCAAATCCATGGGGAGAATAATCCAAGTTCAATTCTTTGTGAAAAAAGGATGCATATTTTTCACCAACAGATGCAGCCAGCAACATAAGTAGAAACCATATGGATGTTGACCCACTCTTTACTTTGCAGTGAACATATCTCCATGTATCAACCACAGGAAAGGAAATCAAACGGCAAAATCAATGTCTCTCGACTATTTTGCATGGGCCAATCATCCTATGAAAAAATGAAGTGCTTCACTAGCAGCTCTCCAGAAGTTGAGGAGCTCAGACTAGGAAAGCGGAGTTGTGTGTTGATGATTTCATGTCTGTGGAATGAGGTGGGAATGAGAACAATGAGCTAAAGTAGAATGACACCAAGGTGTTTGTGTGGGATAGAATAAAATGTATGACAATTTAGACAAAATATTAATATCGCCGATGATGTGTCTTTCAGATTCCTGAACTGCTACAAATTATTTTTATGTTTCTTTGCAGGAAGATAAAGTTCTTGCCCCACATCTTAGGTCACAGTTCAGCAATTTAAGCATGTCACTAACTTTATTCAGATGATCAAAAGCATCCACTTGTTTTCCATTTACTGAACTAGAACCTGCAAATACACAGGCAGAGATGCTCTTCCACTGAATACAAATGCTAAGCGACTTGCATGAATTTGCGTTGGCAAGGTTGGGACTACATAAGGAATAGCATTTAGCTCTTACAGTATATTTTCTTACAGTAAATTTCTAAATGATTTGCAGAGTAGGTTAGTATCATTCCCATTCTATGAAAACAGAGAAAAGCACTTGTTTCTAAGCAGATCATTGGCAGAGCCAGGATTAGATCCCGTGTTTTCTGAACAGCAGAACAATGAAGTATCTGCAAGGTCATGCAACTTTCTTTTTATGCTTAAATAACTTTTCAGTCTTATCTCCCCTTACTTTTTATGGTGGTTAGATGAACTACTGTAGTAAAAACAGAAAGTGCAAGCAGAGAATGGCATGCAAGAAATATGAAAAGAGTAAGGCTCAATTGTTACTTGAATGTATATACCTAAGTTTTCTTGTGAGGCTTGATCCAAAGAATGACTCCCTACTAAACATGACATTACTGTAAAGTGAAGAAAAGTTATTAAGATGAGACGTTAATGATTATCCATGAAAAGCTCTGTGAAAACGAATGGGAACAGCCTTTCATTTGTAGTTAATGTAGTGTGCAGATCAGAGTGGCTTTTTACCCTTTCCTGATTTGGGCAGATTGCATTAAGAAAAAATTCTGACAGTGAAATTTTCCACCTTACAAAGTATGATTTTATTTGCATTATGCTGTTACTACTGGCAAAATGAAAGTGTACCACATTATATGCATTCCTTCATACTCACATAAACAGGAAAGACTAGTACTGATTCTGCCACTTAAAAAAATCAAACCAACTTTCCAAAGGCAGAGAAATATTATGTGTCTTGTAGAGATAAGGAAACAGGGATAAATTATTTTTCTGCAATGACATAATAATAGATCTAGGAACGAACACGCTCTCCTGATGTCCAGTCCTACAGCTGGACAATGCTTATTAGGAGCAAGACCCTAGAACATAGTTCAAAATCATTCGCTAAAGTGCCTGTACATACAAGTGATTCAAAATTCTTACACTAGTTGAAATCAGTGGAACAGCTGCTAACAACTGCACTGAAAAATCAGGCCCAAAATTGCTTCCTCAAACATAGACATAAAAAGTTGGTTCAAAATAAACAGTATCTCCATCAAGCAAAGGTCCATCCTAAAGGCTGGGATACATAGGTCAAGTACCCAAATATTTGCTGAATGATTTGCTGCACCCCAGCAGAAATGAATATTAATACATCTTTTTCATAAAACTTCCTTCTTGGGAGCCAAGCAGATAACAAGGCTTTGCGATGCATGCAGAAGAGCAACAGCCATCTGAGATTTCATGTGCTGGTAGTTTAAGGCATTGGTTAAGGAAGAAAAAGCTAGTGTCATCTCTGGTATAAAGTCAGCAAACTCCCCACCAGTGAGCAATGAATAGCAGAGCCCCAGGTCCTCTTGGTTTGGGGGACTATACAGGGCATGTAGGGCAAA
>NW_010542698.1:44695-54268 GCF_000687285.1 Phaethon lepturus
ACGTACCACTTCCCTTCCCTGCTTACAGGATCCAGCCTATTATCTAGCTCAAGGGTAGTCCAGTGTGCTCCTCATCATATCCCACATCTTCACAGTTTTAGTTTAAAGAGAGCTTCAATAAAGCCTTGGGCTTCTGCCAAACTTTAGTCAGCTTTCCACTATCACAAGTCTTTCCCTGCAGCCCTGCATCGGGATCCAACTCCTGCAACGGACTCTTCCACTCTGTTGTCTTCCCTGTGTTCTTCCCACATAATCTTAGAACAAGGAACTGCATCTAGCTGTGACTTTGTCATGATGCCAGCTCCTGCTTCCCAGGAGAGATCCTGGAAGGGTCTGTCACAGAGTTCAGCTCTACCAACGCGGAGTTCCTAAAGAGCTTTGACACCACAGAATGGAAACCCTGCCACCTAAAGTCCTATCCATCCTCGTATTTTCACACAGACAGGTGTCATTTTTTGTTTATTAACTAGTTAAATTTTCTGACTCTTCTGGGAAAGCTTTGGACCGATTATTCTCTCTCCCTTATCAGCCATTGTTCAAACAATGCAGTTTATTACTACAGTTTTCCCATTAAGTCCTTAATGGATGCAAGAACCTGGAGACTGAGTGCACTTATGGGCTGTTCTCTCCACTAGGACTGCATTCCCTTATTGCTCATTTATTTCAATACAGCTTTAAATGCAAACTGCAGTGGAGTACGAGTAATACTTTCTATGTACTAGATCACTGTAGAAGGAAGAGGAATGTGTTTTTACTGTCTGGTCTATAAACAAGAGTTTTATGAGAGATGGGAGGTGGGACTGTCAAAACAACCAGATTTTATGGCTCAGTCCCATGTCTACTGAAGTCAGTGGATGCTCCCAGAAGTACCATTATTTTTCTGTTTACCTGGAGCGTTTCCAACTCTTACTGAATGCTTATTTCCATAAACACATTCCCACTAACAGGAAGGCTCCAATGCAGGTTTACTGATGATTTTGCTAAGGGTTATTATATATGTAACAACATAAAAGCAAGATATATCCAGCTAGAATGAGGGGTCTTGGGATTACAGTTTTAAAGATTTTGAGCTGTGAGGCATATTTTTCAGTTTTTAATCCAGTGCTTCACATAAAATGACTTCTTCTACTGGTCTGAAAGATACAGTAACTCAGAAGCTACTCCACGAACTGTTCTGTCACTGCAGATGCAGGAGCTTCTCTAGGGGACTTTGACCAACAGCAAACTGCAGCAATCATTCACTTTCCTAACTTTAATCCGCTGCTGCATCTGAGTCAGAACACGTTTTGGTTCAAGATCTGGAGTCACCTACTCAGAAGGATTTCAGCTCCTAAGATCTCTCCTACATATTAAAGGCAATTCAGCTGCTGCCAACCCTGGAGATGGCTAAAATCTCCAGACATCTACGTTAATGTAACTGAGCTTGCTCACGACTGCTTAGCCTGGGTAGTGCCATGGATATATAGCCCTTAAGGTTCACGAGGTTACTCCCATCATGAAGTCTTTGACAAGGAGCAGGTTGGCTCATGATGATGGTGGCAGGAGGGGGAAGTAATCTTTTCCCAATTATTCAACACTACAGCACTTGCCTGTATCATAAGAAAATTTGTGACCAGGTTTTTATTTTCTGTTAAAGGAGGTTTGAATCCCAAAAATTCACAGGAGAACAACAAGTGTGAATCTGTTTTTTTCAGACTCTTTTATTGAAGCTGTCATGTGTTGCATGAAATGTTTAAAAAACAAAACCGAAAAGAATACTTTTCATCAGGCTGGGGACTGGAACCCAGGCCTGATCTCTGAGTAACAGTTTTCAAATTTTGCTACAATTCTTGGTCTTTTCCTCTGCACTATAAATAGGGATGCAAATGGAAATAGCTTCAGCATGAGTCTGTGGAACCATTTGTCCTTTAAGTTCTATTGACTTTCATTGTGGGTGATCCACTGATAGCAGTTTACCATTAAGTTTTTCACATTTTGGACGTAAGAGGTTGAATTATTTTATGCCTTCTTTGAATCTGCAACTTAGCTGAAGGGGTTTAGAAATACATCATTTCCATTTGAGACCTTGCAGATTGATTGACAACGACTGCTCTGATGTAGCCTTCAGCACTGACCAGTATTAAGGTCGATGATTCCTTCATTCTCTTTGCTTGTAAATTCCCCAAAGTGACTGGGAGCTTTCCCATCTGTTTCAGCAGGGGTGGGACCAAGGCCTCAAACCTAATGTAGCTTTTTTAGTACTGCCAGAGGGATTGACTATCCTGCTGGTCCATCTTAGCCATCCATCTTTGTATTTATCATCAAGAAATCTTTGCACATGGTGAATTGAGACAGACTTGATCCTTTACACCGCAACATTGCTCTGTGCAGGACTATTGAGCAATAACACAAAGCGAAACTCTAAATTCACCCCAGAACAATCTGGATGCTAAACCCTGGCTCTATGGCATGGATCAGGAGAAATCTAGACCATGATTAATCATAACAAACAATAAAGCTGTTTACATACAATCAGCAAGCAACAGTGCATTTGTCCGATTAGCATTTTAGCTGTGGTGTTAAACTGGGAAAAAAGCAAGCAATTAGGAAATGGATTGGTTAATCATTTTTAATGACTACCTGTGGTGTTAGTAGCATGTTTTGGTTAACAGCTCATGAATCCACAAAGAACCATTTAACCTGCACCCTCCAATAATTGTATTAAAACAAGGCTATAATAACGACAGCTACATACCTGGCAGTACCATCCAATTGCTCCTTCCTATTAAAGAAGAGAGGAAGCATTACAAGAAAGCGAGGAAAGAATAAGTACATAATAAACCCAGCAGATTTTTTTAAACAGAAATTTCTAATCTATTGCTAACAGTTTATACCTCTTTTGTTCTGTGACCATAACTGACAGCAGAATAAAAGCTACATTTTCACTTAGCCATGAAGCAAAGAAAGTGATACACGTTCCTGAAACCAATCTGTGCTGCTTAGACTGGCAATCTAGTCTTTGGTGAGAAGTGAACTCCTTTGCCCTCTCTCCCAGGACCTTATTTGCAAAACACTTATTAAATTTCAGGTTGCATTTGAATCACAGAAGAACCTACATACAATGAGTAAGCTTGAAGTCATGGTAATGAGCCTAGACTCAGGCAAGCCTAAGAATTGTTCTCTGAACAAAACCTGAGGTCACGAAGCCCTCTAGAAATTAGTCTATACTGGATAATGTGGGAATAGATGGACAGTGAGAAGGGATAAAGAAAAGGAATGTACTGAGCTTTAATTAAACACTTGTGTTTTTTCTTAGAGGTTTTCTTTTTGACATAAGTGAAATCAGTCCTAAAGAAATGTGTTGGGAATAAAACAAAGAAAGAGTTAATATTTGTAATTTGCCCTTTGTGAAGGCAGGAGCCTGAAATGTTCCTTCAAGTCAGTACTGAGCACCAACCGGAGCTGCAGTATTAGCTCAGTGAGCAGAATGTAAATGTGGAGACTTCTGTTTGAGCTGAGCAGTAGTTTAAGGGCACTTTTTCTCAGAATGAGGCATAGCAGCAAGTCCAGCATGAAAGTTTGAAGCATAAACTTGGATAAGTAATACCCATTATTAGCAGCTGACAGTCTATAGCCAAAAATCTTGGCTTTCACAGAATCATTAAGGTTGGAAAAGACCTCTAAGGTCAAGTCCAACCGTCAACCCAACACCACCATGCCCACTAAATCATGTCCCAAAGTTTTTGTCCACATGTTTTTTGAACACTTCCAGAGATGGTGACTCTACCACCTCCCTGGGCAGCCTGTTCCAATGCCTGACCACTCTCTTACTAAAGAAATTTTTCCTAATATCCAGTCTAAGCCTCCCCTGGCACAACTTGAGGCCATTTCCTCTCGTTCTATTGCTGGTTACTTGGGAGAAGAGACCAACACCCTTGTCGCCACTACCCCCTTTCAGGTATTTGTAGAGAGTGATAAGGTCTCCCCTCAGCCTCCTCTTCTCCAGATTGAACAACCCCAGTTGCCAACATTTTAAAATGTTAAGAGCTCAAGGTGATGAATCTGCCAGTTTGACAGGCAAGAAAAGTGAGGATCAGACAGACTCATACCCATAAGCATACGAATGTCCAGTAAGTCTGAATGTCTTTATCTATGGAGTGTTTTCCACTGAACTCAGAAGTGGTGATTAAAATAAAGCCATGACTCCAAAAAACTTTTATTATGAACCTTCAGTTAATAGTTACAGTGAGAGACAGTTTTAAACATGCTTTGGCTGTCTTCCACTGAATTATCCCCTTGAGCAATTGGTGTTGCCAAAAGACAAGCATTTAACAAGCATTAACTATGTTCACATGCCATGGCCACCTCTGTGAACACCACAATTCTCAGGCCAGTTGAGTTAGAGAGGGAAAAGTAAGAATTTTCAGCATAGCCCATATCTTAACATACACAATTCCATCATAGAGGGTGCAAGAGGTACAGATGCCTCTGAAGTCCAGGGCTAAAACTTTATCAAGATCAAAATTTCAGAGGGAGAAATTGAGATTTCCAGGGCAATAAACTCCAGAGTCTTACAAAGGGAAGGTGACGATGAGGCAGCCTTCTCCTTTGTTTAATGCCAACATGAGAGCCACTGACGGACTTATCCATGTGCCCCTAATATATCCCAGCAGAGGAAGAGAAAAGAGACGGATCCAGAAGCCAAAAAGCATGTTTTTTAGTCTGAGGCAGGAAGTTAACTGGCAACTCTCTGTTACCTACAAAAGCCTTACTGATATATATAAAGTCTACATTTCCTGTCCTGCCTTACACTTCACAGAAAAAGATGGTGGAGAGGTCGACAATGCACTTACCTGAAAAATGGAAATGACACAATTGATTCATAAAATCTCCAGGTAGCAACTAGATCAATCCTGTTGGGGTTAGTAGCATAGTATCTCCAAGCAGCCTGAATTACGAGGGAGAGAAAATAATTACTGTTAGGTAAAGCTATACCCCAGGCTGACAGTAGCCAGATTGCTTCAAAGAACGTAACAATGCACCTGAGTGACTACCTGGAAATTAATTACTAATCAGCCATAACAAATCATTGTCACTATATAGCAAAACTATTGACACTGAATTATGATCAGGGAGGCTGTTAAAGGAGACAGGACATGAGAGAGAACCACCGACACCAACAAGACATTACATTTGACTAAACTGGTTTTATTCTCCTGTCTGGTATGTCTAAAAGAGCTTCAAGCGCTGCGGGATCTGGCCAATATTTCTGGAAGTGCTTAAGCTAATTTACTGTCTGATGTACCATCAGAGGAAATTTTGCTGAGTAATTTTCTTTTTCAACATTTAGCTCCAATCAAAATTCTCTGAGCATATACATAACCCCGCCCTGTAGCTAAATTAGTTACCTGCTAAGTGGAGATGCTTTAATTTAAAAGGTGAATTCAACTCACCACTCATCCCTGCAGCCCCTTCTGTTTGCTAAGGAGTGTTTTTAATAAGAACAGCATAATATGCCACTCAGCCTGTTTCTCCTGAGGACTGGTTTGATCCTGAGCAGTCCTGAGAACCAATGCTTCCATCTGATACTTTCTCTGGCCCTCTGTGGAAATGCTGCCATTTACTTCACTGCATTAGGGTGTGCTCCACACCTACTAAGAGTAACTCCTGTCAAATTTGTCAGCCCCGGCCTAGTAATTTCAAGCTTAATTTTCTGAATTCATAACAAAGGCCTTAACTGAAGTCCAAGTGAGACAAGAAGTCTCTTCCCCTTGAATCCTCTGATCATCCAGTGACATAACAAAAAATCTAGGGCATGTTTCAGTTTTTACAAACCACACATACTATTTTAGTTGTTTGCCTTGATTGAAACAGTCACTGTCTATTGTTTTACTTCTGTTGCTGTTTTCACATTAATAACAACACAACTTTGCACGTAAAAGCACTTTCTCAAGGGATCTGACAAAACCTGGATATTCAAAAGAATGTTTTTGACAGCTTGTTTTCTGTGATTTTGTGGCACTGATGCAGAAGTCTGTTGGTTTCCAGAAGCTACAGATAAGACCTTTCTTCTAAAGACAACTTTCTTATAAAAGATATTCTGGGAATTGAAAGATTTCTCAAAAACTGCAAGGACCACTGGATTATCTAGCAGGACATGAAAAAAACGGACTCCTTTACAAACAGAGCTTCTCATTCCTGCAATGGGAAATGAGAATTTGGGCAGGGGGGAAGCGGCAGCCCTTGTTAACCTGATGCAGCAGTCTTCATAGACAACACTTTTTTCAAGGAGGGGATAAGTGGCTGCAAACCTGGATGAGTTCAGCTGCTGGCTTTCTTCTTTTCTCAAAATGTTTTTGACGATGTTGCTCCTGGACCTTCAGTGCCAGCCCTGAGCCCAAAATGCCCTGAAAGCATAGAGTGATGCAAGATTTTAGGCATTTCTTACTCAGAAAAAATGAATCAATGATGAGAGGAAACAGATCTGTGGGTGGAGATGGAGATGGCTACGTGGGACCTTTATGCAGTACAGCATGCCTTTCCCACTGCTCTGCTCATGAGACACAAGTTTGTCATGATCATCTCAAGGGCCACAGGCCACACCAAATCATGTGAACATCCTCAACAGGCTTCTTGACAGTCTACTGCCTACATCCTTCCAAGATGGAGGTGTCCAGGTAGTGTTTTACTTTGCACTCAGGGTAGAGTGAAACTGTGCTCGTGTGATAAAAGAGCTATGCTAACCATACTCCGGATTTGGGTGTGTGGGACCTCCCATCCTCTGTGGAATTCTTTCCAAGTCTCAATCTAAAGGAAAAATATCCTAAAATATGGACTTGGGATGGTTTCTGGTTCTATTCAGTCCATCTCACCCAGATCTTGTTTCATTCTTAGCTGAGGACTTTGCAGACAAGGCAAATATTTGTCCTATGTAACACAAGAGAACAAATAGACTTTCAAAAGCGATTTAGAGATCATTACTTAAGCAGCCAGATTAGTATTCACCTGCCTAGATCAAAAATACCTGTACTGTCACCTGATATCAAAATTCCCTTTAATCGTAATGGCTAGAAATACTGCTTCTGTGGTGGTGTCAGAGATCTCCTCTAGGAAGTAAGGGAGACAGGTGAGATGAAATGCTCTGCAGAGCTGCACTGCTATAAAGGATGACCACCGGACTGTGATGATCACTCAGATGTAGATCTCTGGCTTGCAAGTGTTTAGAGCTAGGTAAAATGGACTCAACCATAATTTTTAATACAATGGGCCCCAAATCCTTTAAAAATATTTTTTGTGTGGCTATGTTAATACCAGTAAACTAACCCGGGCCAGGGTACAGGCTGATGAACTGCCCTGTGATTTGCCTGACTGTTCACTTGCTGGATTAATTTTGTCCTGTGCCAATGAGCACTATCTATCTCAGACAATATCCACACATGGTTCAAGGAGTATTGGGGTAAGATATGATTCCAAATAGGCTCTAAGCAAAGTTGGGAAGAAAGGAGTTTGATTTACCAATATAGACCAGCTAAAGTGTCTGAATCACTTCTTAAAAAGGGATTTTGATTCCACTGGCAGTTTTGATCACTTTACCTTCTTTTTGCAAGTGCACAGCATTGGGCTGTGGCAGAGGAGGGGGAAGGTACTTACTGCAGGAAGAGCAAAGAAAGACACTCCAATGAGAGAGAATGTAGCTGCAATCAGCCGTCCCTCCCATGTTTTGGGGGTCTTGTCGCCATACCCAATCGTAGCGAGGGTGATCTGTGGGCAGAATGACCAGGACTTCCCATAAGAAAAACAAAGCCAACAGCTCTGCTTTAAATGTCACCACAAAACCTACATAACTCATTCAGCTCTATAGGTGCTCATGCACAGCTTCTTAAATTAGGATCCTGACGATGGACCAACCAATTTTTTTTAATGGCATCACAGTCCAGAGGCATTGCACCAGGGATAATGGATTTAATCTTAAAGCAGCTGCCTCTCTGGGATGCATTTGCTGAAAGGGAACTCCATCTGACATTGCACGTGGAGTGAGTCTCCTGCCCACCACCAGTGCACAGTTAGGAATGGGACTTGCCAGTTAACAGCTTGCAGAGCTTTAACAAACAGTCAGGGCTACCTCTCCCTGAAGCCTCAGTCTCTGTAAAACAAAGATGACTTTGTGAAAACTTACTCCTTTCCTGCACAACTGCTGATTTCCAGCTGTGTACCTTGTCTCACTAATGAGACTTTATCTAAATGTCCTGGATAGGTAAGGATATGAAAATATCCAGGTGTTCTATGCAACACTTGGGACCTTTTGATTAATAATGGTGGGAAAGGATCTTGCCATTCATAAATTAACTGCATTAAATAAAAAATATGCTGCTGAATATTTTTTCATACCCATACCCTAACTAATGGTAGCAAAGGAACATGAATTCTGTCTGCCAGGTGGGAGGAATATTTCGCAATCAGATGAGCAGTGGCACAAACCAGTACTCCTGTTTTCATCAGAAGAGGCAAGAACAGATATATCAAAGGTCTCTCTTGCTCAGTATCCTACCACCAATGGCATTCGCTGAGTGATTCTTGGCGAATGCATGTGAGACACAAGAGAAGTGTCAAGTTATCCTTTCCTGAGACATTTTGGACTTGTTAAGTGTCATCCCATTAATCATTGCTCCAATCTAACCAGATTCCTCTGCAAGGCCTCTTGTCCCTCATGACAGTCAACAGCACCTCCCAGTTTGGCCAGCTCTGGTTTTGCCATTGTCTGAGGCATGTAACTCTCACAGGCAGGATAGGTCTCCCATAGGCATATAGGCTCCACCAGTGCAGTTTACACTTAAAAGAGAGGTTTCCCAGAAGCCAGGAGCACAGACTGATTTCTGGAAGGCGTTTAAGCACCTAAGGGCCTTTGTCTGACTGAAAATCACCAGGGAGGTAACTTCTGTTAATTGGTTGTAGGGGCATCCCTACTTTGATAATGTTATACTAGTAACATGCTTCTCACACAAATTTAGCAGCACTTATACTGTAATCCATAACATCAATACTTTACCTCTTCCTGGATACGAAGTTTTTAAGAAGGGGATAAGGTATTTTTGGAGTCACTTACCAGTCCCCACCACAGTGCATCTGCATAGGTTTCAAACTCTTCCTTCATCTCCACCCCATTAGCATCCTTTTCAGGAACATCTTTTTCAACCAGATAAACAAGAAACGAGGAGAGAATGAGCGTCAGGAACCCAATGTACCAAGCAGTGATTAGTTCCTGCAAAAGAAACAGATGGACAATGGAGGGGCTGAAAACAGTCTCAATACCCACAGTGGCAGAGTAAACGTCAGGAGAAGAAAGAAGCACTGAGGATAACAGCAGAGCTGTCGCTGATGGCTTCGTCACAGTCCATGACCAGCCCATCTCAGCACTTACTGGGACATAATGCAGAGATTTACAAGAATTAGCCCTCACATGGCATCTTCCTTGGGAACAGCTTGGAGCAATCTGCAGTTGTAGTGCTGCATAAAGCTGGGTTAAGGACTTAGCTGCACACATGACACAGGGTGATGCAGGGCTCTGTCCCTGACCTTGACTCTTCCCATTCCTGC
>NW_010542698.1:54299-71827 GCF_000687285.1 Phaethon lepturus
TCAGTCTTAGCAGACAAATCAACAGTTCTGCCCTCTCCCTACCTCCACAGGGCCAGGTCTGCAGGATGCAGTTGCTTCTCTTTAGGCATATCAAAGCAGGTTCTGAGGTATGACTTCACCACGAATTGATGCAATAAGAACAAACCTTGAAAGTTGTCTGTGTGAAAACAAACCTGAGCATCCTTGTTTTAGAGGGAGTGACTACAGTGGAGTGTGTGGCTAATCCCACTGAGGTGGGAGATGCAGCAACCCAAGTTCAAATCCCAGCAATGTCTGAACCAAAGCAGAAACTTTTTTGGTGGAGGTCTTCTCAAGTGGGTAAAAAATGAATATTCCACTTCCTTTTGGTTTTTTTCATAATTGAGTCTTGAGATAAGTCAACTTTCTTGGCTGATTTCTGGTGTGCAACCATAGAAGGAAATTTGTTGGCTATCTTTGTTAACAAAATTGTTTCTTTAGTGTCTCCAGTGAAGCAAAGTTCTTGCAACCCCTTCTTATATTCTGCAGCCAGCTGAGGTCCAAAGGGTGGTGGTTGGGAATCAAACAAGGAACATTTGAATGAAATCCCACACAATGAAGCCTTAAACAATTTCTAAACAACGTCTTTGGCACATAGACTTCTTCCATGATCTCAGTTTCCTGAGAAACGTTTTTGACATAAGTGTTTATGTGCCACCTGCCTTGTAGCAAGTTTATACGGGGAAGAAATAGAAGCTGGTATGAAATGAAGCAGGGTGGGTATCCTATCAGCCACTACAAAGAAGCAAAGTCTAATTATGCTATGCCAGCTGGCACTTTAATTTTCAAAAAACCCCTAAAATGTCAGGTATGTCATTCATGGATAAGAAAAAGCAGTATCTAGCACAGAGTTTACATAATTTCTCTACACCCTGTACAGATGAGAAATCTCATCTAGAGGACTTTTATGTAGATAGTTTTTAACTTGTAATAATTTTTGGTTAAAATGCAAGAACACAACGTATCTGTCTGGTGTGAGACAGGATGTGTCTGACTATATAATCAAGTTAGACTGAGCAAAGATGATTTTAGAAATTTTCTCCGTCTGGGTTCACACCATGTGCATCTTTGTATTGCCTGACCCATGCATCCGAAGAGAAATTATACCAGTAGCTCCCTCTGAAACAACATTTCTGCTAACCGGTCTCTTTCCGTCCACCCAAAGTCCTATTCCATCTGTTGATCTGACAAGTAAATCTGAGAAGCCACTACAAGCATGTTGTAAATACGGAGGAATTTCTGTCAAAGATTTCAACATATTTCATTGTTAAAGGGATGTCCCTAATCTCGTTCAATGTAAAGGCAAAATTCCTGTTGTAATAAGTGTGGGAATGAACACTCTGTCTTGTGACTTCCCAGGACCACTATAGAGTAGAGAAAGGTAAAATAAGGGGTAGAAATCGTTCAGAGAATGGAAAAAGGAATAAAGCTGAAAGGACAAAACTATTGCTTGAACTACTAGCCATAATCCCAAGGCATTGCTATACCGGTGCATCCCCTCTTGCTATACCTGTGCATCCCCTCTCTTTACCTTAAATGTCTCTCCCACAAACCCCAGCTGAGCCCTGCAAGCTCCTCACTTACTTTGCTATGTGCACAAATGGCTGATCCCAAAAGTTTCCATGTGCCTCCCCGCCTGTCCATTCGGAGCATCCGTAGGATCTGAAGGAAGCGGAGGCTTCTGAGAGACGTGGCCAGAACATTGCCCTGGTTCCCAACAGCAACCACGGGCACTGAAGCAATCAGCACAAAGATATCTGCAAGGCGAAAAGAACAAAGCCTGCCAACAAAAGTGGCGCCATCACCTGCTTCTTAATCCCATCTGGTTGTGCTGCAGATATCCCCAGGCAAATTTTAAAGCTGCCTGAAAATGCCTTTTCTTGCCAATTAAACAGATATCTGAACCTGCCGCGCAGTTAGCATCATGCACAGAACCCACTAGAGCGCCTCGTAATCTGTTTACAGATCAATGCACTGGACTTGAGACACTGCCTGAGCTTGCTTAGGGAGGCACAGAAAGCGTGTCCTAGTGCTGACAGAAAACCAACACTAAATTCATCTGTCCCACGGGACCACCATCGTGAAGGCAGTCTTATAGGTCAGCAGACAAGAAAATCTGTTTTTGATGGTGCATCTACTATTTTTTTCTTCTGGCTGAGTTTTCCATTAAAATCTCAAAGCCAGTTCTATTTTCTGTAAGGGCTCACAGCGTCAATTTGCTGATCAGCTGAAGAGGTCTGAAATGCAAATCACATCACTTCTGGTTGTTGTTTTTTTTTCTTTTTCTTTCTTTTACTTGTTTCCCCTTTACTTTTTAATCCTATACATACACAAGTAAAACATGGTACCAAAGGGTTTCAAACATTCTCTGGGCACTCAGTCTTTATATTGTCTTCATATTTTATTTCTAGACAAAAAGAGTGGCACCGAATGGGTTTCAGATTTATTCACTTTCAATCATTATCGAAACAAATTTGTGCCAGGGACAACCAAGAGATGATACTAATAAATCCAGTGGGATCTTTTCTGTTCCTTACCAGATATCAATGAAGATTCATTCTCAGAAGTGAGATAACACTTTCACTGAGAAGGCATGAGATGGTATCAATCCCACTTGCTCACACCACGCTCTACTGCCTTCACAATGCTATTAGAAGTATAAGAAGTATTTCTACAACAGTAGCACCCAAAGGAGCACTACTAAATTGAAGATAGCACAGATGCACAAAGAAAATTTGTTCCAATTCTGTCTACTGTTTAGACCGATAAGATGAATAAAAGGAGGGAGAGGGAAGAGGGTAGCATGTATTCACATAACTGCAGCACCATGGCTCCCCAAAGTGCTATGTGCTGTAAAAATAAAGAACAAAAAGCTAGTGCTTGGCCTGAAAAGCGTCACAATAAATGACAGAGTCCTGGAAACACTGAACAAATGTGGATGTGCATGACAGGTGCTCAGGGCAGAGTGAGCTTCTAAATGTTGGCTAGTTGGTTAGTGGACATAATGGAGAGTTTTAGGAGATGGTTCAACATGAATAACGAGCAGTTTTATGATAGCTGTAGGCAGTGCCTTCCAAACCTGAAAGACAACATTGGTGAAAACACAGAGATACTTGTTTGCAAATGCAGACCAACATTACAAAGGTAAAACACAACATTTGAATATGAAAGAGGGCTGGGGAAGATGGCACAGGGTTGGGACCTGGAGCAGTTTGAAACTGAAGAGAGACAGGGTATATTTCGGGATGAGCTTAAGAAAAATGCAGTGGGACTCAGGACGAGGAAACTGTGTTTGAAGAGTAGAAAGATTAATTTTTTTTATCCCTGAACAGCCACCCAAGCGTCTCTTGAATGAATCGTTATTGCCAGGTACTTCAAATAACTACGCCAAGCAGGACACAGTTCCTAGCATAAAGAGCAAATGTGATTTCAGTGCTTTTTGCACTGCCATTCACTGGTTCTTGGCATCCCCCCAAACTGCCTCGGAAGAAAAAGGACATAGTGGGGAAAACAGTAGTAGAGAGCATGTGCCTACCCAGCATGCACAAAGGCTTCCTGGCAAATTTGAGTCTCCCCCTCCATCCTTTGTAGCGGCAGCAACACCCAGCAGCCCAGATTCTTAAGGCAAACTCTGCTCCAAAGATGAAAATGGCAAAGGTTTCCTGTATCAAAGACACAAACTACATTGTTAGACTCGTAACAAGTTTCGCAGTAATTCTGGACACAAGGATATAACTGAAGGAAACAGATGAGGTGCAAGTGTTGGGGTATGTGTGTGAGAGAGAGAGGAGAAAAAAGTGGGGAGATAAATATAGGTTGATGAAAGAGGCAAGGCAAGGTGGGACATAGCTTTACTGCCTGCTAAGTACTCTGCAGAAAGGATATGCCCCTGCTGCTGGGTAAATGCGAAGTGCTTACCCTGCCTTGATGAAAGGGCAATTACTTCATGAGAAGACCTCCTGTTTCACACTAAATGAGAAGACATATGTGAGTGGTGACTGCAAAATCCCCAGTACACTGTATACCCACACCCAGGCTTACCCACCAGCAGCTTGTTCATGCAGCCATATCTAGAGAGGCAGGGGCAGGATATGGTATATTCATATTGTCATATTTAAGGCAATGATAAAGGCATATATAAGACAAATTTAAGGCATAGTATTATCCCCTTAAATTTCTGGAACACAGAAGAATGTAATTTTCCACCATGCTTAAGAGGTCTTCTAAACATGGGGAGGGAGTGGGGAGGAGAGATCTTTCCCAAGGTGCTCAGCAGAGATGGGCCAACAGCAGCATGGGGCACACAGTTACTTTTCCTCTCTGTGAATAGATGACAAGGAGGGAAAGGGGATTTTTCCTGATGCTCATACCCACAGCTGCTACGCACTTCTGAAAACCACTGAAAGCCACATAAAAGCAAGCACAGGAGAAGGAAAAATAACCTCAGGCTTTTTCAAATGTGAATAGATAGGTCTGAGCAGGGTAACAGGGACCAAAAGTGAGTTTTGCATTCCCTAGGGAATGAGGGTGTTTTCATACAAGTGCTTTTTGAGAAGGAACAGGCAACGAGAATTCACCTTTCACATCTCTTGGCACTTAGTTCCTGCTCGGATCTACATGTCTCTGAGGGTATATCTCAGATCTACTCTTGCTGTGCAGTTTCCCTACGATGCTTTTCTACAAGGCCAAGTTAAGTGAGAGACCATGCTTTCTATTTCATGATAGCTATGACAGCAGAGGAAGTTCTTTGTTAGGGGAATTTTCATAATATGATGAATACATTGTGTTTATAATTAGTGAGGGGTTTTTTCCTATTTTTCTCATCTTCTGCCAAATGGGAGGCCTACAGAAATACAGTCTTGAGCATGAACTCCAGCATTTATAAAACAAGCATGCTGGAAACACAGAAAAAGAAATATATTTGCTGCAAATACATAGATAGTCATCGGAGGCACTGCTTGCAACCGTTTCAGTTATGCTGCTATTGGGCACAAGCACGAGTCCAATTCTGATGACGTCCATTGAAAGAAATGCTGTGATTTGTAGGATATTATAGAATGAATCAAAATTGTTGGAAGATCCCCAAAAAATGAGTTTTCAAATGTGCTCAGGTCTGGCATGGTCAATAGGAAAATATTGATACTTCAATGGGAGAACTGTTAGGCAAATACTGAAAGCTCATTATTTAAAAGTCTCAAGTTAGTATTTTTCCTCTCTCTGACTTCGTTTTTACTCAGTCATTGTTGACAATGGACCAGGAACTCTCCAATATGTAAGTGTACGGTCACTGCCTGAGGACCAACAGAAGATACCTTTTTGTATGCAAAGCTGGGAGTAAGTTTCCATCACTGCTGATGGGCCTGGTTTCAATTCAAGGACATTACCAGGGTGACGCAGCAGCCACTACTTACCAGCAAGAGGAGCCAGTCTCCTGAAACGGTTTCATACTCCTTGAAAGTTGTCAGGACAGCTAAGATCAAACACCCCAAGACAATCAGAAACCTGGAATGAAATCAAAGGAAAACACAGCATTGTTATCCCTCTATGTATTTCCACTGGAGATATTGCCTATAAAATCTGGGGTAGAGACCTTCAGCGAATGGCTACTTCCTATTGGTGAGCAGTGAGGTGGGCTCTCATGAAGATCAGGGGTTCTCAGCCTGGACAGGGGAGTCTTGGCAGCCAATAAAACATGGCAAGACCCTGAATCAGAATGGTCCTGGGACAGACATGCATTAATTAACTCAACTGCATTCTTCAGGAAGGTAATGGATGATGCTGCGTTTTGGGAAGGGATTATATGGTATGGCAGAGGACTGTCATGCTCAGGAGGTCTATTCCAAGCTTTGTGCTTGTGTACTTCACAAAATGGCACTGCAGTTACAGTGGAATGAATCTGCTTGGCACAGCCTGAGACCTGAGAAACAGTAAACGATTCAACACAAAGGACAAACCCTCTCTTGAAAACTGCACTGCATTTCTTTTTCCTTCTGTTTTTGCACTCATTTCTATGCAGATGAAAAGCTGAAAAGGTTTGACAGAAAAACAATAGAGAGGGTAAAGTTCTGCTCTCCAGTAAACACAGTGCATGATAAATCACTACCCCTGTGCTATTGTCTGTCTGTGAGGCTCCAGAACACAGAGATTTGACAGAAATTTTAACTCCCACTGCTGGTAAATCCAATTTGGTCTAATCTAAAGTCACATTGATCTGCTTTGTAAAGCTATTGCGAGGTCCAAGCTATTCAAAATCTTTTACACATAAAGAGGTAAGAAACATCGAGGGAGTCTCGTAAGTGGTAACTGTGAAGCAGAGTGGGGGAAGGTCATATTCCAGTACTTCATGTACCCAGATCATGGGCATTTTAATGTGCTCCCAAAACCTAATCCACAGGAACAGAGGGGCCATGGAAATATTTCAGACCTTGGTGAATAAACTGGAAGTACATCTCCATAAAAGCTCTGGATCCCTTGCTTTCTATAGCTAGGGTACATCAAAAAAATGATGGGCATTAGGTACTGAAATCACCCAGGGAAAAAAGCTTGTTAAGACTCAAACTGTGCTTAGTCTGTACTACCCGTTTTGAATTTCAATCTGATACTTAAAGTGTGATTTCATATCTTGCTGAATAAAACTCCACTTTGTTTCACTGGGTGAAATGATCAAAGTCCACAGCCTGCAGTGTGGAGGCAGAGAGCAAGGACCATGGGGAAGGGGGCTCAGCTCAAAGACATGTGTCCTCTAACCTGCCTTGGGGTTTTGTTTCCTTCTGGTATGGGGAAACCTAGGGCTAAGGGAGCATGTCCTGAAAATTTGCAACATTTTTGCAGCTGGAGTAAATGGAGAGAGATCCAGATAGATCCTGCCATCTTTTGGGGGTGAATCTCCCCCAAACAGCATCAGCTAGCACCCTTCATGCAAGGAGCAGGCAACAGTGGAACACTTCACAGCAAAGCCTAAAGGATTACTGTGCTGTGGCTTTCCTAACATTAGCTGTTGAGACTGGAGTTTCCTATGCCAGGAAAATTTCAGATCAGCCATTTCAAGCAAGGTTAGAACAGAAATAAATATGTTTGCTCATGCTAAATAATTCTGGATTTCTTTGACAAGTTTCACCTTCTCCCACTCACCGGCCATGCTCTAGAGCAAGGGTTATGTGATTGGTAGGAAACAGAATGTGTCTTTTACCATCTACCTGTTATGAACCGCACTCCTGCTGCTCAAGACATTTGGTAGTTAACCTAGCAATTCTGCAATGTTCCTGCCAAGCCCTCAAGCTTGCTTTGTCGCACCAGACCCTGCTCTCCCCACCTTGCAATTACGAAGCCAGTGGCTCACTGGCTTCCCAAGACCCACGATCCAAGTACCCTGCATCTCTATGAGCCAAGTGGTGCGAACTCAACCGAGGCAACATGATTCCTTCAATCAGCTATAAACCACCTATGATCCACCACATTGCAGCCGTTACAGTGGTACCATCACTAATTCTCCACTCAAAGCCTTGAGCCATGGCTACTTGACACTTTCCACTACAGCCATTTCTTTATACCATGTGAAAATTCAGTCACCCACCAGCTTACAAGTATCATGTTTTAATGAAACGATTTAATGAAAGGCGAAACACAATGAAGACAGTCCAAGGAAATGACATCATCAGCTACCTAAACTAAAGGTGTGAATTTACAATATCATTCAACAAAACAGCACTGTCAATTAAAGACGATGTGCAGATTTTTGTCCAAGAGGAAGAGGGAAGATAGTAGTGAAATCGTCTTTGCCTAAAACTGCCTGCGGTTTTACCACTAGAGGGTAACGGTGCTCCACAGAGCAAGGGGATACGGCGCTCGCTCCTGTTTTCATTCCCCATGAGACAAACTCAATGTAGGTGATGTTCAGGTGATCCCAGCCATGTATTTGATATGCAAGAAAAGGGAGTCTCACGGCAGTGAAAAAAACCCAAATGTTTGCATTAATGGACAAGGAGCGCTGCTAGCTCGATCTCTCTGCGCGCCACAGCCCGTGCTGCAAGCCCCACTGCTGAAAGTGAGAGCCCACCCATGAAAACAACAGACCATGCAGGACAAAAAAAAGGGTAAAAATAGGGTGAGAGGGTGAGACTGGAGTTCACAAGTCATCATGAATAATTTCGAGGGCAAACCTGAGCAGGGAATGTGGTCTGAACTCCCCATTGCAGGAAGTGCATGAATGCAGCCCAGAAAAGTGCCTCTGAGGTGCAACTGCTGCGCAGGAACCTCAGTCCCAAAAAAACACAAAGCCCACGGAGCCAGGTTCCTGCTCCTTCTTGCAGTACTCTGGGGCGTATGGGATGAAAAGCCTGTGTTGGGACACATAACTGCAATCCACCTTGGAAGGGCCAGCTCTCCTCCAACCACACTGTTTCCAAAGGATAAACACCCACTGCAAGTTAATCAGATCACATCTCAGCAATCCTCTCTTAGCATCTGAAATGACGCCCGTGTTCAGAGCATGCAATGAATTTTAATCTCCATTGATGATATCCAGCCCACCAATTTCCCTGCAGCCTCTTCTGGTTCGGATCTTGGTGTTTATGAAGCCTGCAAGTTTCCTTGTGTCCTCTTTCTATGGAGGATGCTACACAGGTGGAATCATGAATCCCCCTTACGGAGCAAAGATGATAGCAAGGTACATCCTCGCCTTGCTGTTTTTGCCCATATTGTGGACATATATACCACCTATGCCCATATTGTGGTCTTGTGAACATAAAGACTCTTAACTTGCTTGACAGTTGCTGAGTCTACATTGTCCTATGGCAGTAGGACAATACCTGAGTCTATATTGTCTAATTTCATCTTTTAGAGGCAGCAGTGGGGGTCTGGTGGTTGAGTCTGACTGTAAAAATCGTAACGGGCAAATCACAGGGACTGAAACTGCTGAAATCACAGGGGATGATCAGAGGAGAGACTAACAGTGACCTGGGGAATCAAGGGGCAGAGAGGGAGAAAGTCTCAAATTTACTCACAGTTATAACGCTACTATCCACAGGATGTAGAGCACCAAGGGTTAGAAGAAATAAATAAGGTAAAAGTCAAGGTTTAGTAATAAAAATTGAGTCTTATGAAGAAGCCTAAGCTTCCTGTTGAACAGTGTTTTAGTAGGAGGCAGACTTCAAGACTGTAAATCAGATATGCCAAATGAGGATCTGAATTTGGTTCTGCAGTTTTTAGAATCATCCTTACTATCATTTTACATCGTTTTTCACAGCCCATTACAATGTACCTATTTGCAGTATTATGCCTAACATCCTGATTAGTTTCTTGTATGTATAAGTTCCAGACCACCAAATGGCAGTGCTCTTTTGTCACGGTCTCAACTAATATGCTATTCTAGTAAATAAATGTTCTCGTTGTTGGGAATCACATGTTTAACACTGATATTTTCTAATTGCACTATTTTGGTGTATTAAAGACAGTATTCCAAAACCAATACATATTTTTCCAGGAAAGAAGAAACAATTTATGACTATGCTGGATCATGAATCTAATGTTTCTTGGATGAACATCACAGAACGTTTTCTTTGCTAAATTTTGGTTTCTTTTAATATTTCACATTCTTTGAGTTTTTCTTCTCTATTTGCTTTCACTTGGAGCCAATATAATGCAGATCTAGCTGAGAACTTTTTCCATATATAGGTGCTCATCACGTATCCTGCTCATCATCTCTTGCTTCAAAATTTTAGGAGCAGATCACATAGTAATTTGTACATAACCTATTCCAAAACATAGCAGTCCTTTTGAAGCTGTCACGAGGACAAGATACATCAGACCAAACTGTATTTGCATCTGGCATCATTTTGGCAAATTTTGCCCCGTGTGACAAAATTTTAGATCTCAAGTAGTCTTACAGTTAATAGAGAGGAACGTGTGCTTCCAGTGTACAACTCATGTTGGTCAGAAGCTGGTCAGAAGCACCTACAGAGACATCTTCTTCTCTATGACTGTAAGGAAAGACTCTAGTGACTAGCTCCTATGGAGGTGTTTACTGTGTAAATTAGCTGAATGCCGCCCCTTACGTTCAGCCCTGTTTTGGATGTAATTACAAACACTGCCTGTTAATAATGTTTATATATTTTTACTACTGAAAGAATTAGCCTACCAGCCATATCAGCCCACTTCTTACATAACCAGGTTTCTCCTAACTCCCTTGCTGTAAATATAGGTATCACATCTACATATGGCTGAGGATTCTGCTCAGAAAACAATAATCCAGGCTCTGGGCAGGAAAGCCTCTTGAACAGTTACTAGTAAGAAATCCCCTCCAGTGCAGCAGTGCATAGACTTCTCTTTGCTCTCACATCTTCGACATCATTTCTGCAAGCCATTGGAATTTTCTTCGTCTCCAAATGTTCATATGAATCTGAGATTTTTCTGCTTTGTTCCATTTGGTCCTTTCTTGTTTTCCCCTAAAACTTGTGTTCTAGTTTCATTATTTTCTGCCACCTGGCAAATGCTAATGGAATTCTCTAAGATTATATTAGGAAAATCTGGCAGTGTTTTGCTCAATTTTTGGTTTATGGTTCCCAATGCAATATGCTCCTAAAACCATGGTTCATGCATGCTTTCCCAAATTTCATATTGGAACAATCTTATTTTCTTCAACTATTGGCTTTTACCCATAAGGATTAAAAATGCATCTTTTCTCACAGTTCTTTCAGTTGTTTTATATTCCTACCCACCATCTTTTTCTCTGCGTCCAAACTTCAGTTTTCACAGAACATCTGCAGTATCTTGCACTGATCATTCTATGGGTGCTAATGAGAAGCTCGAGTTGGGATTTTTAACACTAAAAAAATTACATTACCAAATATTTGAGAACAGCTCTTCAGAGAGAAGGGAATGCATGCCTGATTTTCATAGACTTGGGAATACTCACTGCTTAATATTTAGATTCTTGCATCTCTGCTATTCCAAGCAATAGGCCGGTTACTCGTACAGGATCAGCACTGAGATAAGGGGGACAGGAAAAATCTGAAAACTTTGTGAGGCTACAAATGTGCACCATGCAGAGGGGTACGGGGAAGTGCACGGAGAAACTCAGTGGAGGTCTTGGAGGAGGAAGGAAAAAGCAGCAAATGCTTCAGATATGGATGTTCAAAGATTCCTTTTTGGGTCCATAGATTCCACTGGGTACATACAGACATCCACAGCTCCATGCAGGACCCCCTGGCCCAATGCCATCATACAGCAAGGACAGGGTAGAAATGCCACACTCGGTAAGCTGAATTGCACTCTTGCTCTGCTGCAATGGCAGAGACAGAGCAAGATCCTTCACAAGATGCTGGAGAAAACCCTAAGAAGTAAGGAAAGATCCCCAAAAGATCCCCAGTCTCACTGGCATACCAGCTGATCTGGCAGGTAATGAAGTGGGAGCCCAGAATGACACTAGTCCATTGGTGACTGGACTTGGAGAGCCGTCGTCCCTCTCACAGCAGGAAGCTGAGCCAGAAAAGCCTAAATGCTTACTCAAGCCAGATGTTTTTTATGATCTTGGGTTCTCAGGCTTCACTGCTGTTTCCCTAAGCCTGGAAAGCTTTTAAAAAACAACATCTGGGAGAGGAAAGCTGTGCTTCACAGCAGGACATTTAAGGTGCAAAAGAACAGCTTTTAAATCAGACGGTTCCACTCTCCTGTCCTCCACATGCAAGCCAAGAGCCTGGTTAAGGCCTCCTCTTGTTGCTTTTGCTTAAGGTCCACTCCTACATTTTTTTTTGTTCAGTGCATTGTGTACCAGTTGCCAGCTTCCTTAAGGAGTCTGGCGTGCTGGTACAAAATATTTTGGGTCAGCAATGTCAGACAGCATGAACACCATCATCCTGGATTTTCTGCTGCGGGGGACATTTCAGAAAAATGGCCTGACACATTTCCTAGGTTTGCTGGCATGAGAGTACAAAATAGAAAGCCCAGAGCACTACATTTCCCTGCCTGATTTTTCTCAGTTTGGAAGACAGGAGCCATCCCCTGAGACCCCATTTCCATCTTGTCTCTGAGACAAGTTTTAAAGATGCTCTGAAAGGCCTAGCATACACAGGTTACAAGAAGAGGCCTAGACATCTTATCACATGGGCACCTGGGGGACAGACTTCAGACGTGAAGACGAGGCAATGATAGCATTAGCTGCCAAGGAGTTAGATGTCTCCTATCCTCCTGTGGCTTGAATAAGGATGGGAAAGCATCTGACTGCTGCAACTAAATATTCCGAGTCGCTCTGTTAGTGGCTTTAAATTCTATTTTTACATTAAGTGAATGCCATTGGACTGAACTATTGTTTGGGGCTTTTATCTGCCATGACGAGTACGCCTGTCCATGGGCTTATCTCTGGCCGGCAGCACGCTGAGTTGAGACTCATGGAGTATGAAACACGGTGGGCCATGCAGCACAGCAAAGCAGGAACAGCACAGAGCCAAACCCCATCACCCAGCAGCCCGAGCTGCAATAACAGCAAACCAAATGAGTTTCAGAAATGCTTCTAACAGGACTTTCTCCAAAGGACATTAACAAATTTGTGTGAAGCCATTTGAAGGTAACGTTTAAGAGTCATACATTGGTTTCTGCTAAATTTTGTGAAATAAAAGTGTAGGACATTCGAAAGTCAGCCTGTAATTCCGCAGTCAAGTGCCCAGCCTTCAGCAAACTCTGTAAAGAAATAAAGTGAATTTAGAGTATATAAAAAGCCTAAGGGAAGATCATTAATCATCCATGCCAACACTTAAACATCCGGAGTAGGAATTTCCAGGAAGGTGCCTTTCTAAGCATCACCAACACTGTTGTGTCCAGAGAGATGAAAAATCAAGGACTCCACTTCCAAACATGAAAAAATCTCAAGGATACCCAAGAATTAGGATCTCTCACACAGACATGCACTATTCTGCCCACAAACCCTTCCAATTTTTTAGAAAGGAGGAGTGTGTTATGTCCACTGAGTGAATTGTTAGGGAGGTCCAAATAATGAAACAGGGGCAAAACTTCTGAACCCACTGTTGTGCTTTTGCCTTAACTGAGCACACTGTTGTGATATTTTCTTCCATCTTGTTTGAAATCAATGAAAACCAAAAGACTGCAGGGGAGCGGGGGGCGAGGGGGAAGAAAACCAGTCAAACAAGCTACCCACCCCTTCTTGCACCTCACCAAATTCCCTTTCTCATAGGCACTCATATCAAATATATCACGTTTTCCAAAGGTGATATAGCTGAGAGTCTTCCTTGCTAATATCAGGAAGACACCACTGCCCAGAAACAGCCTCTGTGGCCTCTAACACAGGATTTCTACATAGGGAAGTGATAACATTAATTTGGTAGGTAGCCAGATTCTTACAGTGAACTGAAAATAGAATCTTTACTCTTTACCCAAGACTTCAACCCATTTTGGAGCTTTGGAAGGTTTGGGGTTTTTTTCCTGTGTTGGACTCTACATTGCAAAAGAACACAGTTTTTAAAACAATGCTAATACTTCCAATCTATTCTAGCATTTTCAGACAGGTGGGACTGCCAACTGAAAAAGCGATTTCCAATTTGGACTGTATCCTCTTTGCCTGTGCCATCTCAAACTCCATCACACACTCACCTTTATGTGTGAACATGAGCATTTTATGCAACAATCTCAGGTTTCAAATGAATGGGATATTCAGAAAAAAAGTTGCATGGTGCCATTCCCAGCGGACATTTCTGCATGGTCAAAGATTTGCAACTGCGTAAGGAAAAGACGCAGGGCAGCACACAACCTGCACCCCACAAGAACACTGCCAGTACACTCTAGGTCCAGGTAACATATTAGTGGGTTTTCCATTATGGGCAATGAAGGGCGTCCTGATAAGGCAGCTGCTGTGGGGCCAGATATATGTCTCAGTTCTCTCTGAGTGGGATCTCTGCATTACAGGAGATAAATATTTCAGTTTAAGAGCCACTTTGTGAATTTTCTGGCATTAACTCCACAGAGAGCTCTAGCATTTTGCACCTGAGATCGTCACAGTTTTGTCTGTGACACAGGACACTTGACTCAGGACTTTTCCAGCTAAAATCATGAAGTATTACAGCAAGAATGGAAGAGAGATCTTTTCTAAAGAGCGTTTAATCACTGCCTACATGGGAGAAAATCAGACAAAGGTCTCAGATCCTTGCTTTGAACTATCCAGTGTTTTGTGGGTTTTTTTATCTAGGAGGATTTTTTGAACTTTCTCTAATTTTTATCTAAGTGAAGAGTGCAGAGTCATCACTGTATTTTACTTTATGTGACAACACTGCACATCAGTTTTCCTTAACAAATGGATCTGCAGCCTATGACCCATTCACAAAATGCAAAACAAGCGCACATCAATCAGTCAGGAATAGATTTCTTATTGTGCAGAATGCAAAGCAGATGAGCTGCTCCCACTTTATTCACAGGGAGAGAATAAGAGAAGAAAGGATCTGTGCTAAAAGATGCAAGGGTTAAACTCACGTTACAGCAGCTATGGATCAAATGAACAGTGGTGGTGTGGAGGAATGCTTTTTCTTGGGATACACAAACTAACACAGACAAAATACTGTGTTAACTGACAGACCAAACTTCTCCGCAAATTAAATCAGATTTTGAGTCCAGTTTGACTTAATGCTGTTCCTATAAATCTTTTCTTGTATCACACTCTTAATGCTTCCTTCATGCTCCATAGGTAAGCAGGCTGTAGTGTGGCATTGATGATCAGTCAGGCAACAAGGTTTCGCAACTGTGGCCCATTGCCAGTACCCCATAAAATGGCATTAGCTGGAGGCCAGGGGAAGGCCACTGAGTGCTGAATGCAGAATAATCTTGAATTTCTCTTTCTACAAAAGAACTGGGGATGTCTCAGAGGCTTTAGATTATCTCATATATCACAGGAAAATAGCCAGTTTTGAATATATCAATGTCTTATCTCAGTCAGAATCCCACCTAAGGGATGGGTATATCAGATAATGATAGACATCAGATAATGATAGACATCCTGATAATGATATGATAGACAGATAATGATTTGATAATGATAGACATCCTGGTGCATTCATTCTCAGGCAGCAGCTCCATAGGGGCACAGGTGTCCCATAGGTTCTGTTACATATTTGCGAGCCCTATATGGATCTGAAGATCCCCCATAGTGTCTCACAGTACACTAGGTGCACATGATTCAAGCCCCAGCTCTTTGCTTTTTTGGAGGACGTGACTCCATTATACCCACTGAGAGTATCACCAGAGTCGTGGTGCTGAACACGGTGTCACATGGATGAAAATGCATTTTGGATGTCAACCTGAGCAACAGGGCCCCCTAATCACACCTTCTCCAGCTGGCCAAATGCTCACTGCCATGCCCTTTCACACCATGCAGAAATGAAATCACTCCCTGTAACTCAGCTGCACACCAGTCAAACCTCTGCCACAGGTCTTATACTCTTTAATACCTGCATTTCAAAATATATTTGTGGGCTTCTCTTCTCTCATAGTTCTATAGGAACATTGGAAAGATTTTTTTAACAATTTATTGGGAAGAAAGAAGAGGGACAGAGAGTAGATTTCAACCCTAAAATGTCAGACAAGATATGTGGTGTGGATAGAAATGTGAGGGGGATGATCCATTGCTTAGGGGCGAATCTCTTTATAATACTGTTTTTTCAATGTCTCATCTTCAAACTAGTAAGAGTATGTGTCATGGGTTGACCTTGGCTGGACGCCAGATGCCATCAAGCTGCTCTACCGCTCCCCTCTTTGGCAGGACAGGGGGAAAAAATTAGGATGGAAAAAAAATAGCTAAACACGTGGGTCAAGATAAAGGCAGTTTAATAAGCAGACAGCAAAGGCCGTGCATGGAAACAAAAGAAAACAAAAGATTTACTCTCTACTTCCCATCAGCAGGTGATGTTCAGCCACTTCCTGGGAAGCAGGGCTTCAGTACGAGTAGTGGTTGCTCCGGAAGACAAACGTAGAAAAAACAAATGCCCCCACTCCTCTTCCTTTCTCTTAGCTTTTATTGCTCAGCTGATGTCATATGGTATGGACTATCCTTTCGGCCAGTTTGGGTCAGCTGTCCTGGCTGTGTCCCATCCCGAGATCTTTCCCACACCCAGCCTACTGGTGGGGGGGAAATGTTGCAGAGATAGCCTTGATGCTGTGCGAGCACTGCTCAGCAGCAGCCAAAGCACTGGTGTGTTATCAACACCCTTCTAGCTACCAGTACAAAGCACAGCACTATGAGGGCTGCTATGGGGAAAATTAACTCCATCTCAGCCAGACCCTATACAGTATGTCAGTAACTTTGAAGTAATTCAGCAAAGGTGCTTACAGAGGCTGTCATGTGGAATTTCTATAGGATCTGCACCTCCACAGGAAAGAGCATTGAAGGGTCTGCAACTTCCAGTGAGCTGCAAACCCATGCTAACAGAGCCGCTAAGGCCAACGACGGAACAGATAAAGCATACAGTACAGATCAGTGCTCCTTTTTCACCTCCAGTTCACATTCATTAGTAAATTATGAGTCGAGTTAGCATAGCAAATGAATCACATCCTCCTTGAAGGTGAATTTTGGATAGGCTCTGTAGAGGTCATTGTATCCTCAGAACTCTGAATTACACAACTAAACAATAGCACATGGTATTTCTACCTATGTAAATTTGGTGCTGTTTTAAAGTATATCTGCTGCTTTGCATTACCAAAAGCAATTAATCAGCATTCAAAATTCAGAATGATCATCTGTAAGCATGTGATATTTCACCTGAAGTCTGAAGTTGAAGTCTTTGGAGGAGGTTATCAGCCTTTTCCAGACCTGCCCAATTCTATTCCTGAAGTGTTTCACCAGCATCTGCAACAATGCTTCTCAACACAATGTATGATGGTCCTTTTGCTCAACTGACTCATTAATATCTCAGATTACATT
Source organism: Phaethon lepturus (assembly GCF_000687285.1). Taxonomy (NCBI): domain Eukaryota; kingdom Metazoa; phylum Chordata; class Aves; order Phaethontiformes; family Phaethontidae; genus Phaethon; species Phaethon lepturus. Next base: position 71,230 of record NW_010542698.1, read on the forward strand.
ATCCCTGTTTAACATGACAGTTTCAAACAAAGACAATTCTATCAAACCTTCAGGAAAAAATGGCAATGTGGAAGGGAATATTTTTATTTGTTTTTCACTGAAGAAAGAGCTCTATTTAGTCCAGTAAGTAATTTGAAACGGCACAGAATTCAGCATACGTAAGTACATTTAGAAAAATAAAACCCAATTTGCAGTAGTAAGAAGTTCTGCATGCAGAATACAATCTAGCAAAGCAGTTCAGTCTGTATTAAGCAGGTTTGTTGGGACGCACGTGTTTGTATCCTCAAAGAATATGAATCTTTGGTTGTCTACAAAGTGGAGCAGCTGGTTTTACTGAAGGAAGGTCCTCTATTACAGAGGAGTTTTCGGCAGTGGGACATAGCCTTGACATAACTTTCCTATTCTTATTCAACATCCATGGGAACAGGAATTTCTGTTCCTGATTCGAGCTTTGCCACAGAATCACAGAATCACAGAATGGTAGGCGTTGGAAGGGATCTCTGAAGATCATCTGGTCCAACCCTCCTGCCAAGGCAGGATCATCTAGGGCACGTTGCACAGGAATGCGTCCAGTTGGGTTTTAAAGGTCTCCAGAGAA
>NW_010542699.1:0-27020 GCF_000687285.1 Phaethon lepturus
GGCGTGCCGCTGGAGGCAGCGGGACGAGGGCCGCTCCGCATGGGCAACCGCCCGCGCGACTGTCCATGCCTGAGCCGCTCAGGCCGTGCTCTCCTTACAGCCAGCAGACGTGCAGTCGGTGTAACGAACCCAGCTGGGCTCCGCTTCACCTCCTCCAGGAACCAGCGTCTAGAATTGCTCAGGTGAGGGGAACACTTGGACGTGCCTTTATCTCCCAGGTAACGGTACAGAGAGGTAGAAGGGCCTGGGCTCCTCGGTCTCCTATGAGGGCGTCCAGATCAGCTGTAGCTGTGTATATTGTGGATGTCTCAAGTTATCTGAGACGAGTGTGACGCCAAATGCTTTGTCTGCTCCGCCATAGCTCGTGGGCCTGCTGATCACCACCCACAAATTTAAATCGGACGCCCTCTTTCTAGCCAGGACAGCCAAGAAGCGAGCGAAGGAATGCAGGGAGCTTGGCAGGGGATCCACGGGCAAAACAGTCCACACTAGGGATCCCTCAAAACCGGGAGGAGAAAGTCTTTGTTTTTTTCTGGAGGAGCTGAAAGTCAGAGCACGGGGATCTCTGTTCCTCTCCCTGGTTTTGCTGCGAAGTAGGAGATGGAGGGGGAAAAAAAAAGTAGTTTATTCCTGTAGGCCACAGGTTAGTCAATACATTGAACCTGAGGTCCAGCTGGCTAGGCTCCGTCTCTATGGGTAAAGCAGATGTAAAACACCCAGCTCATGAGATGAGCATTTGTTTAGATACTTACTTGGTTTTCCAAGGGCACTCAGTAAGCATCACTGGGTTTGCGTTGCCTTAATCCTCAGCTCCCTTCCGCCCGGTTCAGATGGCAGCTCGCTAACCCCTGCAACACCACCACCGCCCCCCAAGACCTTTTCTGATTTATTGTCAGGCTGGGGAGAATCTCAAATGTATAAATCAATCCACGGTGCATTAAGCGAATTTCCTGCATAAAGCATGGTGCATTAAGGCTTGTTACTGTGTCACTGCTTTCCGAAAGCAGATGAAAATGAAGCTCAAAACTGCTTCACATATTTTGAGTAGGAAATCATAAATCTTCCCTGTCGTTTCGGCAGCCCTCTTCCTCCTCTGCCCTCCCATGAAATTCTCTTTTCTAAAATGATTTCCATAATTTCTTTCACTGTGAACCTAACTTGCTACCACTGCTGATTTCGTGCATTTTACCATTCCTACAGGGAAAGGAGCAGGGAGGTTGCTTTTTTCCCTCCCTCCAAACATTTGTGCCAATGTTTGAGGAGAAGCATCACGTCCTCTTGCACCACCGCTCGGGACTGAGGGCTCCTTGGCAGGCAGGTGTCTTGATTAATGTTTTATGAGCCTGGTGAGTGTAGATGGGTGCAGAGATGTCGGGTAGACTTTCTCAGGCTGGTCCTGGGCTGGGCACATATTGCACATTGCCTGTGATCTCCAGCGAACGAACCTGGTGACACTTCCCTCACCCTTGGTTAATCCTGCTTAGTGGATTCCCAGCATCTCTTCTGTGACCAGGGACAGCACTGACCGTAAAACATGAGGACCATCTCCCTGCCCCTTCCCCTTGCTATTAATAAATAAGTGGAAACAGCAAAAAGCTGGTATCTTCTGGTTCACCACGAGATGGTGGTAAATGCTAGCGCTGGGCCGGTGCCGGAGCATGGCCTGGCTTCCCTTCCCTTAGCAAAACCACACCGGAGTGACAGGTTTATGCTGGGTATCCACCAACGCTGGCAATTTTCTCTCCTTCCGACTCCTTTCCCTTTTCATGGTATAGTCCCTACCCTGGATGTTCAGAGACTCACCCTGCCTGTTTACCCCTTGTTACCAGGAACGCCCTTCTCCCCGCCGCCAGGGTTAGGGGTTCGCGGCATGGGGGTCCCCTCCAGCCTTGTTTCGCACACACACCTGTGCCTCACGCTATGCAGGGAAGAAAAGACGGCAGCTCTCGGCAGGTTCGTTGGGGACAAAGCAGGATGATATGCAAAGGGAGCCCATCTCGCAGCTCAGGCTCCCCCGCCCTCTGGCACAGGACTCCTTGGGGAATACCTGTCTTACAGAAAGTGCCTTCTTAATACACATCAAACTACCTTAGAGCAGCCACCACGTTACAAAAGCTGTGCAGGCAAGACAACCCGGGTTTGAAGCTTCATTCAAGTTGTGCCAGGGGAGGTTTACACTAGATAGTAGGAAAAATTTCTGTACTGAGAGAGTGGTCAGACGTTGGAACAGGAAGGTGGTGGGGTCACCATCACTGGAAGTGTTCAAAAAACATGTGGATGTGGCACTTCGGGACATGGTTTAGTGGGCATGGTGGTGTTGGGTTAATGGTTGGACTTGATGATCTTAAAGGTCTTTTCCAACCTTAATGATTCTGTGTTCTGTGATTATAAACCTCGCAGAAGGATCTGGCGTTGACCTTTTCACTGCAGTGAAAACCAGTATGTCCCTTCTGCATTTGCAGTTTAACGTTGAAAAACGTGAAAGAATGGGAAAAAAACCCCAGTCCTTATGCCCGAACACACATGCAATCCCCCATATGTTGGTGTGCCCTGCTGCGGGCACGCGAGGTGCACGCTGGCCGGAGTCCCACAGCAGATGCTATGAGTGGTACGCTGCCACGGTCCTGCAGCGTGCTTGGCATCGGCACGTGCTTGCCGCCGAATAACAAAACCCCCCTCACAACCCTAATCCTTACAACTCTAACCCCTTGGCTTATAAACCGTCCTATCCCTTCCAGTCCTTCTGCACAGCTCGATGTAGGAGCTTCACCCACATAAGAATTTGGTGTGAAATGTCTCAAAAAACCCACGTAAGCTGAGATCACAGCAAGGGCCCGGAGGGACGGAGAGTAGGATCAGACAGGGCGTCCAGCCCCAGGCTCCTGCCTCCAGAGGAGGCTGAGCTTGCAGGGATGGGGTGTCACCCACGGGACTGTGGGTGGCTTGCAAGGACAGGCGAGTTTGAGTTCATCCGCAGAGGGAAAAGTAGCTGGTACCCCAGTGCTCATCGCTGCAGCCTGGTCGGTGATGACTTCAGAGGTGACACAAAGGCAACTTTCCCACGGCAGAGGGAAGGAGGGGGGGAACCCCACAGGGCTGTGCTAGCCGGGAGCCTCGGGAGTGGGTATGAGCAAGGGGAGGCTTGTGTCAGGCAGCCTGTAAGACAGCATCCACACTGCATGTGTCAGCTGGGCCTGAGCTCTGGGGTTTAGTCCAAGGTGCTGGCTGAGTCGCTCCTGTTGTGGACAAATCGAGTCCTAGCAAACACTGGACAAGCCTCTCGGCTCATACTTGCTGCCTTCCTGACCGAGACCACCTCTACTGCTCGCATGAGGCTGCTCCTTGGCTCTGCTCCTGCGCAAACTCAGCAGAGTCGCTTAGATGGCAGGTGGTGTAAGAAAGAGGACCGCTCGGATCCAGAAAAGAGAAGGACATAAGACTTGGCAGAGCGCCGGGGTCCTGCAGCCCTGCCTCTCACAGCCAACTCGCACAGCGTAAAGATGCGAACTCCAGCTGCCCTGGCAGGCCAGCCACTTGTCTTAGGGACTACGGAGGGTGCTGAAACCCCAAAAAGGAGCCCCGAGAGCCTGAACGTACGAGCTACCTGGCTGTTGCTGGACACATAGTACTGGCATGCTGTACGACCGAGGAATGGTGTGCTGCAGGGTCACTTAATGACAGAAATGTTTTTCCTTTTTAATTAAGGGCTGCATTCTTCCCCTAGCCTTAAGTCTGACATTTCTAATGCATTTTATAATCAAACTGTCAGACTTCTTCCAGGCTAAGATCATCCAGTTTGGTTATAGCAACGCTGACCTCACCTGGGTGGCAGGACCGATTCTGAGCACATGAGAGACATGTTGGTGCTGGTCGATGAAGGTATACTCAGGAACAGCTGTTAGAAATTAATACTTGGTGAACAAAATACAGTATTTACTTACATGGGGAAGCAAAACACCTAGATATTCTGTACATGACTTAGCTACTCTTTGCTTCAGCCCTTTGGTTTAGTTAAACCTTTATAACCCCATTTGTGTAGCCAAGCTAGTTTGGCATATTCTCGGGTTTGGCTCAAGCAGCCAAACTTCATTACGCAGGAAGCAGAATCTGAGATATGTGCGGCCAAAAAATGGGTTCACTGAAGACACCCGGTTAAAAACAAAGACTGAGCCAAATCTGATCCAACCCACAACCGATCCCACATCAATTGTTGAGTCCAAATTTTCTCGGAGTTCAAGGTTGAGAGAGGGAAAGATGGAAGTCACATGGCTGATAGTGCAACCTGTGGTTAGGATGGCTCAGCGCATCTTGCCATCTCGATCCTGGGTTCATTTGCATATACCTTTGCCCAATCAGCAAATATTTATGCCAAAGCTTTCCTTGACAGCTGCGTGTTGAAGGCTGGCTTTTCTTCAAAGTTTTCAGCCAAAACTGTTCCCCATTTCTAAGAGCATCCATTTTCCTTAACTTAAGCATGTCCAGGTTTAAGACAAACAAAAGCCCACATCCCCCTCCCAATACTCTGGCGCTCTTCTTCGAAAAGCTGTGGTGCGTTTTTTATTGGAAGAGGGACTTGGAACCGGACAAAAAAATAACCTTACTGCTGAGATGTACTTTTTGTAATCTCAGTGAAACGTCTGTCACAATTTGGCCAATTCATAAGGCTTTGGAAAAAAACCAAGCCAGCTGTAGTTCACACGTGCTCGCCAGAGGCCAGCTAGAGCTTGCAGGCTTTGTTCTCTGGCGAGTTCATGAGCATGGGACGTGCTCCAGGGATGGGTCCACAGGGCCCGCAGCAAGACTTCTCTAGCAATCGGCAGTTCCTCACTGCTTCAGGCCAGAGCAGCTCTAAGTCCAGGTACTCGGAGTGGAACGCATGGATTTTTTTTTTATTTTTTTCCCACCTGTTTGTTGCCAGGCTACATGAAGGACATCAGCTGAGCTGAATTCAGAGGAAGTGAGACGTGCAAGAGGAGAAGACGGTTTGGAAAAGCAGATTCGGAGCAGGCAAAATGAACCCTGGCAGAGAGCTGGGGGAACTGGAGTGTGCTGGGGGGAAATCGGAGGATGGAGACTGAGGCTCGGCAAAGTGCGGAGTCTGGCAAGGCAACTGGGAAATGGCACGCAGGGAAAGGGTGGGAGGGATCTCACTTCAGCCTCTCTCTGCACTCTATTCTGAGCTCACTTACAAACGCTTGAGCTCGCCCAGGAGGCCTTCCCATGCCTTACTGACTGTACGTTAAATAAACCCGGTTATGAAGGCACAATCACATGTTTCTGCCTGCTACCGTCATGGTGAATGTTATAAAAAAAAGATCCAAAACTTCACAAACCAAAATGAAATGCTTGTTGAACATCCCCAAAATGCAAGGGAGGGGCATTACCATCATATTACAAGCAGACAACCAGAGCCTAGAAGTATTTCCTGATTATTCAATCCAAGAAGTACATCTGCAGGACACTGCTGTGTAGTGGTTTGTGGATGTAGTTTATATGTTCCTGTTGCCTTCTACAGCAGATGCAAGTCCTAAATTTTTCTGCAAACTAGGCTTAGTTTAAGGCTGGCGACAAAGGAATAAGGGAAGCAAAACTCCTAAGTGTGTGTGGAGGAATTTGGCCTGAGGTGACAAAGAAGGGAGAGGTGAGACCCTGCAGCCTCGCAGACCCTTATCCAATTGTTCTACGATATCATTTGATATCAAAGCTACTCCAGATTTTGAGGGCTCAAGAGCACTCCTCCTTCCCAGGACATCCTAAAATTTGAAGAGGGATTTTCTTTTAAAGCTTAAAATTTGTCCTACTAAAAAAAAAAAATACAAAGTCCCCATTTATTTCAGCCGAGCCTGGTCTGGCCCCCACAGACGCTACCTCGGCCGCGCAGGCTGTATACAGCCGTCGGCACTGCCAGCGCCCACCGCTTGCGCTGAGGTTGCCTGTTCAACCTTTGTCATCTCCCCACAACCGCAGCTCCACCGTTTGGCTCGAGGTCCCATTCGCAGCTCGCTGGTGGGCCACCCAGGTTTTACCACTGTGACCAGCGCTCTGGGTGCTGGTACGTGTCCCTGCTCGCACCTTTGCTTTGATACGTATTGCGCTGCCAAGAATAATTGTTAGTTTTAAACTGGCTCTGAAAGCAACAGTCGGCTTTCCAAAGGGACGTGGGGGACGAGCTAGCGACAGCAGCCACTTGGCATTTCCAACCCTGTGGTGCCAAAGGGGATGTGTTTTAAGTATTGCAACTTCTTGAATCTCTCGTTATCTTGTCACAGAACAGGAATACAATTGACAGTATCAGGATACGTACACACAAGCTCTTATTACTGTTTAAACATAGAAAACAATACCATATCCTGTGCTGGCAGGAGTACTATTAGCTATGCAAAATTATTTGTCAGCTCTTTGGAATACCTTTCCGTTTCTGGAGAGTCAAAACACTATTTCTTCAGCAAGTTCTACTTTTCTGTCTTTAAACAGTGGTGTGGATTATGTTATTCACCTATATTTATTTCTCTCTCATTGGAAAAGCGGGTGGGTCTTTGACTACAGTCAAGTCCTATCTACAATCGTGTGGTTCCCAAAAGAAGTAATTCTGCTTTTTAATTTATCCTCCCTGGCTATAAAAAACTGTGTGTGTTTTTAAAAAATCTTTTCAACATTTGTCAGTATGTGACCATACTACTGCAATCCTTTGTGGTCAACAGGAATTTATTAGAGCACCTTGATGTCAAAGCAACTTTTTTTATACCTCATGCAACAAGAAGTGAAGACTTCTTAGTTTGGAGAAGCCAAAAAATGCTCATAAATTATATAAATTAGAGGTACATTTTTGTAGTCTCTCTATCACACAAGACTTTAAAAGACTTGGGTGCAAACTAACGTAAAGGCAATGCCATTTTCTGGTCCTATAATGTTTCTCCTAGAAGTGCAACATTAGCCTATAGGAGATGTAAATGCCTGCTAAACTGTAAGTGAAAACCTTAACCAGGGACTGTAATGCCTACAGCATGGAAAGTAATTTAATACCTCCAGTTCAGGTTTCAGCCTTGAGAACTGTGCATATTCTTTTATTTGTGCCTAACGATGTTGTACAGCATTTGATAATTTTTGGGATCATTACAGTGTTAAGTCTCCCATCTTGGCCAACTGAAAATTAAATTCTCTCTAGCTCAGTTCCCCTGTGGCCCCAACTAGACGAAATAGTTGCACAGCTGAGTAAGGCCAGGGGCTGGCTGCATCCCGAAATTCAAAACTGCTTTGGCAATTCCAGCCTTTGTGGGTGTCTGAAGAGGATGGAGGAGGGTCTTGGTGCAGAGTGTGGGACCACAACAGGCACGGCAGCGACAAGGTCTGCTAGTGCCCATGATGTGCCAGGCTCACTCCTGACATGGAAAGGCACTTTAAAAAATACAGCACTTCAGAGCAGAACCCTTCCCCTTTTCCTCATTTCGTAACCACAGGCTGGAGGCTACAGCTGCCTGCATGCTGGGGTGAGATCCTGGGGACACCTCTGGTTCCACCTTGTCCCTAGGGTGGTTCAGTTTTGGGTACAGAAATGCCCCAGGGCTGAAGCTGAACGCAGACATCCACGTACCCAGCTGATGCCTTTGGCACCTGTTACAGCCGTGCTGGCCCTACAAATCTTGACATCTTTTCTGATCTTTGCTAGAGCATCCAGAAGAGGTGAAAAGCATCACTGGCAAGCCTCCCTGAGGACATGGGGCAGTGGGGAAAGTACCAAGATGTTCAGACTGTATCTTCTACTTCCCGTTCTCCTGACTAGGCTTTGATGCCCCAAAGTAGGCATCATCCTCCAACTGCTCGCCCATCCATGCTTTGAAGCACCAATGAGCCCCAGCCCACCTTTCAGAGGGACCTTCTGGAGAGAAGGTCCAGGTCCTGGACACTTTGCAAACAAGCCAAGTGGGTTTTAGAACCCACCTCTCCCCTTGTACTGGCAGCCTGTGGTGATGCCTGCCTCAGTCTGTGGTGGTGGGATGGTGATTTGAGGGGCCCGTTTACTGCAGAGGCTTTGTGGGGAGCAGCTCCGTCTGCAACTGCATGGCCAGAGGACCGACAGCAACTTCTGCCCCTACACATCTTCCGTCCTCTGTAGCACCTGTTTGCACGGGCAAACAGGTTGAAATGGCTCTGGTTCAAATTGGTCACGCAGGGAACACAAACAGAGGCATCAAAATGTCCTTTGAAAGCCGAGTTCCCACACAAGATGAGAGGGACGGGATGGCTGTGAAATAGCTTGTACAAGCATAACTAATGAAGTTTTCACATTACAAATAGAACCCAGGAACAAGTCATTATTTTTCAGGGTAGTGTCTAGTCTTCATGTTTACTTACGGTCATGCAAACCATCCGTCAGTGGAAGAGCTTGCTCTGGCAGAGGCGGGAGGGAGATCCATCGATCCACCTCGGGTGTCCCCCAAGAGACTCACCAATAACCCCTCTCTCAACAGCAACATCTCCTTCCAGCCCACCAGCAACAGACCCCAGCCTCTCCGTTGGCGTTTGCCCACCAAATGCCAGTCCTCAAAAGGAGGACGTAGTTTGAAGGAGATGGGTGTTGGTGGTCTATCTGTCAGCGGTTTATCAGGCTGAATACAAACAGGGAAATTCTTTGGGTCCAGGAGGAGGATGGAGGAAACCCAAGATTCCCATCAGTCTGGAAAGTGATGAGGGACTCCTTGTTAGGAAAATAAGAGACCAGTCAGCCCAGGGTAGGGCTGGAGATCTGGGACTGAAAGAGGACAGGTAGGAGAAATACTCACCCCGCTGACAGGGAAATTGGTCCCAACACGAAAACAAATCTTCCCTGGAATCAATCAGATGTGGTCATGCCTGACTGGAGCTGACGTTTCTAATCTTTTTTGTATTAGATTATCACTGCTTTTCCTTCTCTGGACTTGCTCTGTGTTTTGTTTTACGGGCATGATTTTTGCCATTATACAAACTTAAAGTAACTTTTTTTTTCCTTGTCTTATGCTTAGCAAATTGTGCAACACGATTCACTGGGAGCAGAGAGCTCCAAAGTCATGAGACAGGCAAGGAACATGAAAATGAGGACAAGAGAAACCCCATCGTGTTCACTTCAAGCCCTGTCATGAAAGCCACTCTGCTAAAAAGTGACCTAGAACTGCAGGTTAGGACCAAACTGTCGTTTCCATATTTATAAAGGAAAAACCTTTATAAAGCAGGTGCCAAAACCTTGAACCTATTACCTGGTTTTCTATTGCCTTTTCTGGGCATGGTTGAAATTTCTGCCATTAAAAGCATTTTTTATCTGGAGGTGGTGGGGGACAAGTATCTCTTCATTTTTAACACTAAGCCAAAAATCCCAAATGTTCTCCAGGCTGAACAACCCTAACTGCACATTCATGAACATTATTAACAAGCGGTGCAGGTATTCACGGGTGAAAAGCTACTGCAATCCAACTGACCTGGCAGTGTGTTGTGATGGAACAAACACACATCTTTTCTAACACATTTTTTAGCATGCATGGGAAAAAAAAAAAAAAGACAAAGTTGTTTTCTTTTCATTGACTGCTTCTCACACAAATCCTTCCGTCAAGGACTTCAAACCACATTCATAGCCTTTTTGTAAGCAGTTCCTGTTAACCAAGTTACAAACATAGAAGTGCAGAAAAAACAGAACAAGTAGACATGACAGAAAAGTTGAATGAGCATTAGCTCTTCTTATTTTAATGAAGAAATACCTCAAGTTAATATCAGTGCATATTTAGAAATAGCATGTGATACTCCCAATGCCAAATACATCAGCAAATTACAGTTTGAAAACTTTATAAATTAATGACACGAAAAAAATAATTAAGATTAACATAGAAAATAAGGTTCAAAATAAACATCCTGTTTGTTTGTTGCACTGCGTCAATTATATTCCTGGTACTTAAACAGCAAGAGAGATCCAATATTTCATGGTAATTAGGCTCTCCAAAATAGCAGTTATTTTTCTACAAATTTATTAAGTAGTTTGCATTTATTTTTTGATATATAATTAAATGTTACTTTTAGCTGTTACAAAGAAATTTAGTCATGTGAGAGTAAAATTTCATTCCATGATTGAAAAAAAAATCACACTAACATAGGAACACTGTCTTCTGGTTATACCCACTGGAAACAGTCAGCTGAGAATAGGAAGAACTACATGTGAGCACATTTGGCTGTTACATAAAATGGCGCTTTTTTTTTCTGGTTTCACAGCCTCATAACAATACTGTTTTTCAACATTGTTCCCAGTCATTGTTTTTAAAATGGTTCATCAACATATCCTGAATCAATTACTGATATAAATAACTCCAGTGACAAAATCCATTATGGAAAGACACAGAACTGCAAACTGAAAGTTGTACCAAATGACTTTAAGGTGGAACTGTAATTATTCGATAAAATTCTGTAAAAAAAAAACAACAAAAAAAACAAATACCACACAGTAAAAGCAGTATCTTTAATTAACTAGCAATGATGGAATCTTTTAAGAGACCTTTAACTCACAATGACTCTAATGCAAGACAAACTGTACTGAAGCTAGAGAGATATGCACATTTAAAGCTTGCAAGCGTGATATAAAAATATTCTCCAGTTCTTTCATTTTGATACAGGCAGTCCAATTCCCTAATGGAAGATGATAAAATACATTCTCTTTCCTACCCCATCGCTGTACATATAGACTGTTCCCTCGATATCAGGAAATGGCATTTCCCCCAACAAAAATGCCAGCCATGGGAATCGCAGACTTTCTGGTAGTCAGGGTTTGTTGATTTTGCTTTTTAAAGTATATTTTCAAGCAGGTGAAATACTGATGGGATATGCTTTTCTTTCACTACTAGTCTATTGTGCAAATCATGTACATCAACCCCGTAACTTCAATCCAACTGCAGTCTGCATCGCCAAGAACAGTTTGAGAACCTAGTGTGATACTACAGCACAGAGATGACTGCCAGATTATGAAACATCAGGCTAAATCAGATTAGTAGGAAAAGGCACATGCTTCGGATTTAGCAGGAACATCTGAAGGCTCCTCGTTACCATACCCTTACGCTCCTGAAGTTACAGTAATTCTGTGCATTACCCAAACGACAGAGTTTGCTTCCAGAAAATTGTGAGGTAACAGGAAACTTCTGCTTATGGCACGTACACACGAAACGTCTGTGAGCTGAGCTGAAACTCTCGAGCCGCTAGGGATAACGCAGACATAAGGTAGGCTACAGTGTGGTTAGGCCAGAAACAAAAACTTAACATTTCATTATGCTGCATACATTCCTTTTATGCATAAATACAGGGTGCGCAAAATAAGCTGTTTGCTCAGTAAAATTTAATGTTTTGCATATGTAAAATAATCAGCTAATACTGCAATATAATAAAAAAATCATGCACTAGATAAACAGAGCTTCTTCCCCATGAACAGTAGTTCCCAGGAACACTTTATTCTGCTTCAGATAACTTCTCATGACTTGCCAGCTTACATAGTCCCTTTTAAAGAACACAGTATTTAACTAAAACTGAAAAGCAAAATTAAAAAAAAACAAACAAACAAACAAATTTTGATTTTAGTTGCGATACAGCTGGGATACAACTGAGCTGCTGCAATGCACCAAAGAGTAACAAAAATTCAACATGAATACCAGAAGAATAAATATATACCCTAAATTAATCTCTGTAAATACATTCACAGGTCCACTTAAGACACCCTTATGCATAACTCATACTTCATTGAATCTGCAGATAGAGATGGATGTTAGTTCATGGGGAAAGCGATTTATCATATGACTCGGTTTATCTGTCATTATTCCAGCAAAAATCAGTAGCAAATTTGAAAATCTACATTTATTTTCCCCAGACCAACCACACAGAGGTGTAAGTCACAAATTCTATTATTTCCAATGTTCAATCAATAAGGCTTTATTTACACTTTTTTACTATAAAGTCAGGAAAAAGTCTGGTGCAATGTGCAAGAAAAGACTGCACATTTCACTGATTGGAGACTAACATCTGCTTATGGTTTAATGCTAACCCACAGGCAGCCAATTAAAGTCCCATATATCCATGTTTTTACATAAAGTTTCCTTCCAGATTCTGTCAGAAGCATACTAGCAGTCAGGCCACCTAAAAACAGCAAAGATGGCAAAGTCTTCTTGAGGCTTAGTTTGGAATGAACACTTTTCCCAGGAAACTTATTTCTTCTTTTAGAATCCTTCGCATCATAAAACTCTATTAGTAACCTACAAGCAGACAAAAGGAGATGGTCAAAGTTATACATTAGCATCAAGAAATTTTAAGCAACTTATTGTCATCCAATAACTGCTTCTAATCACACATTATTTGATAAATGATTTCACAATATGTAGCAGCTCATCTGTAACAAGTTCAAACAATCAGTACACCTTAAGAATATGATGCATTCAAAGTAACGTTGCACGTCACAGTACTCAACCTGAACCCTTGTAAGCAATAAAAGCAGATTCTCCTTAGGGACCTATTTTAACACTGAATATAAAAGTTGAAAAGAATCCTCTTCATTCAACATTTAGCAGATAAACCCAGATTACTGGGCAATACTGTAAGACAAAAGAGCACACAGCTAATCCTTGAACACCAAACAAAAGGGAGTAAGTATCTTCATAAAATAAACTAATAAATAACAAGGACTCACAAGACACTAAATATTTTGGCAGCCAAATGTACAAGAGTAAAATGCTACACCACTGGTTTAGTAGTAACTTTTTGTGTCCTATTTTTGTAAACCAGTAATAAATGGATTTGAAAATTCTGGGGTTTTAAGTATCTCTAAATTCACCTGACAGACTGCTTTGATCCTGGGAAAGATGTTCCAGTCAACAGGAGTCTACAATGAGACACAGATGATCAGGGTTCAGTTCTGCTGGTCTTCACCAGAAGACTACTTAAGGGACACTGGCCAGCCTTTTATTTTATGTATCAGTTCCTTGTCTATGAAATGAAATTCAGACTTTCTTTCTCCCAAAAGTGAAGAAAAGAAAAATTATGTAGTGATGCTAAACTTCTTAAGACACTGCAGTAACAGTGCCATGTTTACAGATAGTCATGTTAACTTTTACATGGATTCAAAGATCACAAGACAAATTAATCCACTTTTTCCTTCCACAGAGTGTGAGACTGGCAGAATTATTTTAAAGCAGAACATACCTGAAGAACCAGGAAAATTTCTATCTCACACACTGTATTCAAGGATTTAGAAAGTAAACAGATTCAGCTCCCTTAAGCTGGACTTCAGACATGGCAAATTAAACCATCATCTCTCAAAAAATACTTAAATTCCACATTTAGGCACAAGGTCCCCCAGGATCTGTTGCACAGGCTCATGCGTGACCTTATCTAGAGGTTGCTGGAGGGAGCCAGGCACTTTAGTTCTGCCACAATTCAAAGATGGGCAGATGAAACTTCTACTTCACCTAATTTCCCCAGTGAAGGTAGGGATCTCAGGGTTACTTGTGTTTTTAGCCAGCCGGTGTCTGATGGAAGATGCATAAACAATTTTGTTGGAAGAGTTTAGATCAAGACCTGCCCCTTCCTAACTCTAGCCTAACACTGATTACAAGACCAGAATCAAACTGCTTTTTGCTTGCTTGCCTAACATGGGCATCTTGTGTTCCTAGTTGCACATGACTCAGCTATAAGAAGGTAAATGGAGAGTATTCAGATGAATATGAGTCTCGCCTGGAACATGGACTCACAGCTCCTCAGTCTAAGGAAGGTCTAAAACCCAGGAATCCCAACCTCCTGAGCAAAAGGTTTAACCCCAAGATTATTACACAGAACATGCACAGGATTACCAACACCACCTCTCTTCAGAGAGCCCTACAGCTTGCACTACTGGTAACACAGAAATCACGGGTATATCTGTTAACATAAAAGAAGATGGAGAGCTTCTTGAAACAGAAAGTTCTGCATATTGCTACTCACTTATCCTTTATTTCAAAACGTTCATGAAGCCACCTTCTCATAAACATCTGCTCTTCTGGAATGTCCTTCAGTTCAATTCGGTCAATGAAAATATGAACTCTTGGGCATTCCTTGCAAAGAAACTCTAAAAAGAGAGCAAAACAACAGGACTGAGTTACAAAAGCACTGTAGGACATTTATTTGTCTAAAATACACTGAAAAACTGACCTCGGAGCTGTAAGTGCCTTGGAAGCCTAACTTCAGTTCTCAAAAGCCTCCCCTCTTTATGTTCGGATCCTGAGCACTTCACTGAACTTAGAAGTCATCTGGCCTACATACTTTTGAAATGGTTGCCCATTATCACGTGCAGCATGGAACAACTGTCCTGAAATGCACCCTGCTAACTGTAAAATGCTATGCTTGAAAATGTTACACTTCTACCTCAGCAGCAATCTACTCATTCTGTAGTGTGGGATGCAATAACTTTGATGTTGTAAAGTTATCTAGCCTGCAATTTTGATTAAAGTTAGCAATCCTTTTTGCTTGTCCTTTTTGAAATCTAAATTTTGTTTGCTCTTGGATGACAAAATTGGAATTACAGTGATTTCCCAAAGTATCTCCAGGAGGAAGTGGGCTTCAGTTTAAGTAATAACCTATAATTAAAAAGTGTAATAGGGCAAAAGACTCAGAACAAAATGCTGTTTTCCATTTTGCATCCCTTCATTTTTCTTCTGTCTTACAAAGCTCGAGAAATATTTCAGTCTCCCTCCCCCATTTCCTCAATTTGTCCCTAGAAAAATTTAGCAAGTAAGCGTTAATTACAAACAAAACTCCATTATTCAAATAGCCTTGTGGGATTTCTTACAACTAACAAGTGGTAAAAATACTGCACATAGGATGAAAAACCCACCAGCATTTGTGTATTAGTAAGCATTTGCATTTATCAATAGCAATGGGTATTGCAGTAAACACAGTGTCCCTATACAGAGACACATAGTCCTGAGAAATCTGGACAATCTTCGCATTTTGAAAAGGGACCCGAAGTGCCTTCCTACAATACAGACAGGCAACAAATGTAACACAGATTGGGTGGTCCCTTTAGGTTGTTGACATTTTTTGGAGGGCAGTGCAGATGTACAGAAGACTTTGACCCATAACTGTTAGGGGTATCTTGTGGAATGACACCGCAAATAATTGTTACTGCATGTAGTATTTATTATTATTGTGTGCCAAAGCAGATATCCCCCTATTTGTTTTTGTTCTTTATAAGATTATTGATTTTTAAGGACTTTGCTGTAAAAGCAACCCTTATCATATACTCTAGTATATTGATAATTGCCTTAAAGAATTTTAAAAGCCTGTTCATGCAAATGTGTTTGTGTGCTTGTAGAGGGGGAGGGAAGCAGAAGAGATAAAGAGATCAGTAAAGTCTTACAGCATTTTGATGCAGAAATTAGTAAGGTGCTGTGTCCAGTTTTGTCTAGTCCTCAGGCAAAGAGAGCTCTTCACTGAACCGTACCTTAGCAGAAAGGCAGCAACATGGCCCATGCACCACCAACTGAAGAAATGGCTGAGGGCTCTAACCAGAAACAAGTCCACCTCTTAGCCATGGAGTAGCAAACACAACTGTCACTAAAAAGTTCCTGGTAAAACCATCTCCTAGCTAGAAACCATCTCCTAGATGGCAGGCAAGTTAAGTACTTGGAGTCCAGAATGACGGTATGTATAGACATTGTCTTCAGGTTCACGTGCAATGCTTTTACTAACCACAAAGAAATCAGTGTTCATGTATCTGAATGCAGGTTTTTCCTCTTGCTTTTAGTAGGAAGAAAGGATTTTCCAGGTCTGGTTCTCTGAGGATACTATCCAGGCCACTGTACGAAGGTCATTCACTATATAAGCACGTAAAAGTGTACTATTAATATTTTAAAATTACAAACGTATTAACCATGTCTTAAATGCTTATGCTTGCTGATGTACAAATCCTCTTTTTGAGTGGCATTACCTATTAAGTGGAACATTCTAAAAATATGCAAACTGCATCTAGAAAACAAATGCCTGGAAGCCAGATGACATGGTCTTTTTTGTGCTAGACTCTTATAAAAAGCCTCTGTGCTATGCATATTCAGCTAGGGCTGAAAATCTAGCTTTAAAATATAGTTTAAACATTCTGTGCATTGTATAGTGTATGTTTCTCTTGCTTCATAGCACATAGGTTGTTCTGTATAGGAACAAACAACTATTTCCTGATGTTATTTTAATCTCAGTTATAAATTATTAAGGAAAATTACAAACCAAGCAAGATTCTAAGTTAGACGAGATAGCATTATTAATAGCTATATGGTATTTTTAAAACTGATGTTATGCTGCTTAAAAAATATGGATATTTGGTCATTTAAAGAGCAATAATAAGCTCTAGTTAACAACGGGAATAACACATAAGTATTTGAAAAGAAACACCTTCCTCCACCAAAGCTGAAATATAGCAACTCTACAAATCTGCTTAGAAAGCAAAAAAACCTCCACAAATATCTAAGCGTTGCTGCTGGTTTTCTATCTCAGGCCCAAGTTCCAATGCAAGGTGAGTCTTACTACTTCCCATACTGGTCTTCTTCAACCAGTCGAAATTGAGTACCCATATGTGAAGATCCCAAAACTTTGTCCTGATTTCCCATCTTTGTAAATCCCAATGCTCTTCCCTACAGTCTTACTCTCCCTTGCAGTTTGAGACTTAGTACAGGCTCACCGAAGTCAGCTGTAGGTGCTCCCTTAAGAGAGGATCGCGATTCCCACATTGCAATGCATGCAATCAAGCTAGTCAGGGTATCTGACTAGTCTTTAGTTATCCAATTCATGTCAGGCTTTAATGCAATTAATCCAATTTTTTTTTTTTTTAGATGCACAATGCCACATAGGAACAATATATTGAGAGGTGGTTTTTGAGAAGAAACAGCTGGATTTTATTACCACAACCTCTAAAGGTTTGTGGTGGTCCCATGACCCTTAATTTCACATTAGCTTAACTCCCGAAAGACTTATGTAATTAAGCTAAGAAACAAAATCTTATTGAAGCAATTTATTATGCGCAAATTACATCCAACTTCAGGGACACTAGCCCTTAAGGCTGACATCTGACAGGCTTTTCAGATCCCTAAACTTGCCAGAATTTGTTATAATTAACAGCAGGAACAAGCAAGCCTGAACTTTCCTTCAAAAGACAAAATGTAAGTGCAAATCATGCATTATAATCAAACATTATATTGGGGACAGCTTTAGTCAATCAATAACCGAGTATAGCTCGGGTTAAATGAACGCTAACAACTTGTGTGGGAGCCAAGTGGTCTGCCTTTTGTGTGGGAGATAATTTACTAATAAAAGTAAATTTCTATCTGGCTAAATAACAGATGCAAGTGCAGAATGTTTATAATGCTTCCAGTGACCAACCACAGTGGAAGGAAGGAATTGAAACTAATAAGGTGGATTGAGCAGGTTTGTTCTTCAACTGTGACATCGTGGCCCTCTGTCTGTGGGACAGGATTCACACTAACACAGGACTGAAGGACTCGGTGCAGAATTAGGATTAATGAATGGGGCGCAACAGCCTCCAGGAAAGGAATCGGATCCACAGAGTTTTTAATTGCAAACAAATGTTTTGGGATGTTGTTTTGCTCACTGGGGCTTCCACAAAATTCTACCAGTTTTCAACTCCTCACCTGCAAAAGCCAGTTAATTCTGTTTTGATTTCTCAGCATTACTAGGGAAAGTGAGGGAAGGAGAGAAGCTCCAAAGCATAAACATAATTGTAATTGAGAAGGGACATACAAATGGCTTCAGACCACCTTCCCCTTAATGCTACCAGAGAAGTTCATTCCACCACTCCAAATTATTTGCCTTGCCCCTTAAGAAAGTTGTGACAGTGGTGTAACACTTAAACAGATGCTCCAGTTTTCAATTACTAGTGAAGTCTATTTTTACATGCACTTTAAATATGCCAGCAATAAAGTAGCTCAGATTTCAACCTCATACATCAGCTCTTTTACTGCAACATAATTATTGCCAAAGTCCTTCAAAATTAAGAAAGGACAAACTGCAGCCTGACATCGTCAAGTCTGCTTAAAGAGCCCCCAATTCTCTCCTAACATATCTCAGTAATATTTGTGGTAAATTGAAAGTGGTATCACAGGAAACGTAAATCTGAGTAACATATATTCATTCTAAGTAAATAGTATTCCAAATGTGTATTCAGTAATAGAACATTGCGTGTTGTACCGTGTACAGTTTCACAGGCAAAACCGCAATAGCAAAGACATTACTCTCTGAACTGTAGACACTTTCTCCACTTTTTAAACTTTCATTAGCCTGGACTTAAGTGTTCAGCTATCAAAGCAGTTCGTAAACTATCTCCTCCTCAAAGAAAGAAATCCCATCCCTCTACTTTCATTTGCTTTGTACACCAAATTAGCAATCAATTGGCAAAACAAACATGAATTGAAGTGCTGCATTGTTTCTCAGCTTCATGCTTTCCATCACCTCAAGTGAAGCTGACAGGAAACTATTTCATGGCTTGTTCTGACAAAATAAAGCAGTGGTACAGCAAAATGGCACTAGACAGGAAAGCAAACATCCAGGGTACAGCGAAGGTTGTTTAGATGGCTTAATCTGGGGAGCAGTGGAGGAGCGGGCAGCACCGGTACCTGTTGGTACTACTGATGTAGGGAAGCGTGGAGTGGATGTTCTGCAGGCTAGATTGAAGCTTGCAGCCAGGAGACAAGCCTGGAATGTGAGGAATAGCAATCTCCAAAATACTGCCAATCCTTTGTGCAAAGCCCAAGATGCACACAGAGATCAGAGCCTGCATGCGTCTACAAGGGACACAGTGTAAGTAGTAAGCACATTGGGAGCTGGGGACCTTTTGAGACAAGAGAAATGGGATGCACCTGAATCATTATTAAGGTGCTGGCAATGAAGACTGAAAAAGTCTTAGACAGCATTTCAACTAGGAGTTGCGGAAAGTGAAAGGTCAGGAAAAGCAACCTGTTCAGATGGATGTAACGTGAAGTGGATGTGGCTAAAATTCAATGTGAGGGCAAAATTCAGAAGTGCCTCTATACCAACACGTGAAGCCTAAACATGAAGACAGAAAACCAAGAATTCTTGGCACCAAGAGATTACCCTTGGAAGGCAGGTACCTCTGTGACCCCAGAGGAGTGTACAACGTAGCTGCTCCAGGTTTATAGGAATGACAGAACAGGACGCATGGGTGAGGGAATGGCAGTGTGCGTGGTGGATTACATCAAGCATAAAAATAGCATAAAAATAGTACAAGGAGACAGAAGCACAATGAAATCCTTGTGGATGGAAATCCCAGACTCTAATAATAGATATATTAAATGACTTCCTGGTAAGTTTGATAATAGCAATCAGAAACTGTAAAGCAAGACTGAGAGCTGCCATTTCAGGACCAGTAGCAGAAGCATGAGATTCCAGCTACCTTTATCAAACTGCATCAATACTTCCATCAGGATGAGGTGTAAGGGGGGGGGGTGGTGGTGAAGAGAGGAAAAATAAAGATTGTTTCCTAGAAAAACTAGTTGCAAAACCCAGAAGAAAAGATGCCATTCCTGATGTGGTCTGGAGTGGTGCACCATGTGAGTGAGAAGTGTTCTGCAACCACAATACAATTAATTTCAGGATTGTAGAGAAAGAGTCTACAACACACAAACACACAATTGAAGGAACTCTGTAATGGGGAGGGAGGCAAAGTGTCAAAACACCCTGCAAGAAACAGTCCAAAAGGAGGCAGCCTAGAGGCAGCTGTTAAAAAACAGGCTAACTACCAAAACTCAGAAAAACTTGTATTAGAAACCCATAGAAAACACACATAACACTGCAAAAGAAAGAGTCTGGGTGGGTCTGAAACCCACCTGTGTGGGTTTCCTGTTAAGGAAAGTTGAGGAGGCTACCACTATATTCCTACCTTCTCTTTGAGGAATGGAAAGTTTGTCCAAATAAGGAAAAGCCACAAGAATGCTCATGCCAACTGTAAACATAAAATTAAGAGGGCTAAAAAGGAACTTGAAAAATGCCAAGGATGCTCTAACAATTTTAACTTTTGGTTTTTTAATATGGCAAAAGCAGTAAACCAGCTAAGACACTGGTGGGGCTGCTGGATGTTATAGGTGTGAAGGGCAGCACTCATGGTATAAGTATAAGCCCATGCAAGAGAAGCTCAAGTATTTGTTTGCATTATTTTTTCTTGCTAAAAATGTTTGATTCCTACACCCATTGCACTCTTTGTACCAAATCGCTCAAAGGAACTAGATCAATAAGTAAACAGGCAGAAAGTATTAGACTAAATAAACAAGTCAGATGTCAGAAAGTCACCAAAACCAGACAGCATTAATCCAAAAGCTCTCAAATGTGGAATTTAAAAACAAAGATGTGTAACCTATCATCACAAACAGCCATTGTGCCAGAAAAATGGGGAGCTTCCCTTCTACAAACGAGGGGTTTAGAGATTGTGCTGGGAAATACAAACCAGAGTCTTAATCCCTGTGTAAGATAGCAGGGTCTAGAAAATGATTGCTAAGCACAAAGATAGTCACAGCCTGTTGGCAAAGAGTTGGCATGGATTCTGTAAAGGGAAATCCCGTCTCACCAATTTGCTGGATTTCTACAACAGTGTCAAGGAGCAGGTGGATAAAGGGGATTCACTGGACATGATATATTTGAATTTTCATAAAGCCTCTGACAGGGTTCCACACTGAAGGCTATTAAAGAAAATAAGCTGCCATGGGATTAGAGGAAATGATGTTTTATAGAATGAAAGCTGCTTAAAAGAGAGGAAGCAAATGGAGGGACTTAATGGTCACTTTTCAGGATGGAAAAGACCCACCAGCTGGGGTCCTCCAGCGATTGACATTAGGACTGGTTTTATTCTGTGTCATGACAGATGAGCTGAAGAAGGCAGCAAACATCTTTTTTATCACATCTTTTTCAGAAGATCCTAAGCTCGTTTGGGTAGTCAAATGTTGGCTGACTCCAAAAGGACCTCAAAACTGAGCAAACAGGGTGAAAATGTGGCAGCTGAGCTTCAGCATAAACAAACATGGGAAAAATAACTAAAACCCTGATTACATGATGCTTAACTTGGAACTGGTGGTTACAATTTGGGATTCAGTGACCCTTGTCTGAAACCATCAGACCAGTTTGCACAGCAGCAGCCTCACACGTCCCCAAACACTGGGCAGCATCAGCAAGGACATTGAGAACAGGGCAAAGGAAGTCACTCTGCAGATATATGAAAAGACTGCAAGTCCACATTTTAAATACTGGTCTTTGTACTTCAAGGAGGATGTAGTTACTAGAGTCAGAGAAGGCTACAGAAAGGGACAACTAAAATGTTTAAGAAGAAAAAGCACCTGCAACTGAACTATGCAATTAAAAAAAAGGCAAGAAAAAGATACAAGGACTGGACCAGTTCAAAACAATGGTCTCTCTAGCAAATAAACAGGATCTGTTAGGAACTATGCCAGTACTGCTAGTATTGATGTTTTTGCCTTTCCTTCAGCTAGTCTGTTTTGATAAGCAGGGAACAGTACCACAAAGAGAGTAGAAGAAAAAAGGACTCTGATGCACAAAAAAAGCAAAAATAAACACAAGCTCTCAAAGCAGCAACATGTTTCTGGCCAAACCTGACAGTGTGAAGAAATTAAAGTTGTTTTTGCTATCCTCAGGGTTTAGATACACTTCTGCATAAAGGTCAGGAATTCCTCGAGCTGTTGTACATAAATGCTGCCTGGGGAGCTGAATGCTTCCTCTCACATGTGCGTGAGGCCCAGGGTGCAGGGTAATTTTATGAATCTCCAGTATAAATACTTTCAAAATCCTCTTTGTGTAGCAGAGGCTTTCTGATGACCGTGTGCTTTCTGATCACACATTCCCAAAGGAAAGCTATAGATACCTACCTTCAGTAGGAGCTGCTTGAGAATAACTGAGATACACAAGGTCCAAGTTTACGATCAGAGGAACACACACTCTGGGCTCGAAAGGATGCTGAAGAGGGTTTTACCGCCATTGAGGGGGTGCTACTAACACACAGATGCAGCGCCCACAGGCATTTGTCACTTGGGAAAAGGAAAAATCATTTACACTTGCCTTATTCTTACACTCCGCCTTAGGCATGCAAGTTTGGTTGTTGGTGGAGACAAGAAACTGGGCTACAGGGACTCCAAATACAGTCATCTTTCTTTACCTATCTCAAAACAAGGACATAAACAGAGTTGCTACGCATGCTCATACTGACTTTCATTTTCTCTGATTTTTGGAGTCCTATGAAGAACTATAGCAAGGCCTATACATTCCCATAAGCTGATTCTGCTCTTCAGTGAAATGTTATTTTTGAGCAGAAGTACAATGTTTAATTGTTACAGTATGAAAATATTTTGTGTTTACCCAGACCATCCTTATCTACAGAATATTGATGCACAGGTGCAAATCTGTGTTCAAAGTGCTTTTTCAAATAAGTCATCCACAAATGAACAGATAGGAAATTACAGGGTTTCTAAAACAACAGATCTAGTCTTACGGAGGACAAGTGAAAATGCATTCAGTTCAAAACTGAATGATAGTTTACTTACTTTGTGGTACCTGATGAAATCATGTTGTTAAAAAAGTTGTTTTTCAATACTTTACGCAAAATAAAAACAGGGTTTTCCTTTAAATCATTCCTTCTCCTGTATGACAGAGTATCACTAGAACTAGGTTGCCAACCAGTGTTGCTATCAAGATCCTGCAAATATTTCAATGGAAATTTTACATTTTGAAATATGAAAGGCAGTTACTTAAATTTTGCTTGAACAGATGCAGAATGACAAGTTCTTGATGTGATATTTACTACACATCTTAAAAAGCCATCCCATATTTTGTGCAAATTTCACCAGTGCTGATGTCTGGACTCAGTTCTAACTATATACTTTCTTTGGTTATGCTAAAATAACTGCCATTTACTTTCAGTATTCCTTCATACAGGAAGAACATGACAGCTAGCAGAGATCTGAACATTTCATTACTATAAGTCTTACTTTGTACTGGTTTACATTCCTGTTACTGTTTATCAGTTTATTAATTTAGTTTTTTAATTCTTTCAACATATCTATAACCATGTGCTTGTTAACATTCTTTGGACCTTTAAAGACAATGGGTATGATCAAATTTGGGCCACAGCCCAAAGACTAGTTTCTGTTGCACCAGTTTCTTTTCTATTGCCCTGTACTTCACTGTCTAACTGGGTCCTAACAAAAGTGCAAGCACTTGGAAACCAGCAATTTCCCCTGGGGAAGTTAGGCCAGTCTGACCTCCTCAAATTATACCGATCAAAGTGATGTACAGATTTTCAGCTATGCACACATACACATGCTTTCAAAGTGTTTGTTCTGGGATTGATATACAGCAGAGTCAATAATTCTCAGGAATTCCTCTGACTTCTTTAAGACAGTCTACATGTACTTGCTATTTTTATTCAGTGTTTATCATTGTCACATGCTGCTATTTCACACACTCTTTCATCTACAATGGCCAGATAAATACCATCTGGTTATGTTAAAGCCTTCAGGCAGAATAATAAAGATGTACACATGTCCATAATGCTCTTTCAGGTGCAAGAATGACAACAGTTCCCATGTCCCATGAGACCTGCCCCTTAACACCAGGCAAAGCTGGATGTGAACACTTAGGACATTAATTCAGAAGGGGGAAACTAGGTTCTCATTCCTTCTTCCCCAGCTTATTTCTACTTTTTACTTCATGACAATGTAGTAAAACAATATCAGCAAATCCAGCACAAGAGTTTCTCCCCCTCCTTTTCCCTTCTAAATAGTTCTTCCAGAATTCAGTACCTGAGATGGACTTCAGCTATGCCACAGTGCCCATATGATTATTTGCATCTTATTCTAATGACCACAAATAAATGTCTAGCAGCATGGTCCTCCCTAAGCAGGACCATCATTAATGATCTGCACAAACCATCTTCAGTAGTGAGAGGGGAAAAATCTGTGGGAAATCACTGTTCTTTGGAAAGGCTGCCATGTGCAGGGCAAGCTTCCACTGGAAACGTACCAAGTTCCAAACTTGTTGGAATGAAAAGGAATGAATAACGAATAAATGGCAGGAAAAAAACTGCATCCTTTGGTCACAACTGGATGTGAAGCAATAGCAGAAAGCAACGTCCCTGTCTAAAGCTAATGTAATCTTGGTCCCTGTCTAAGACTAATCAAACCTGATGTCTTCTAAAACAAACAACTTGCAGCTGGAAAATGCCAACAAAAGATTAAAAACACATAAATAGTGACAAAACGTTCAACACATTTGAAAGGATATACTATAATAATTTGCCTACTCTAAAAAGGTATCATGTTACCAGGTGTGCCTGGCATTCACTGTTCTTTTCAAAACACTAATGCAGAATCGATGGTGAATATCTATTTTCCAGTTGATAGTATACTACGTTTTGTTTTAATCCTGCTGAGCAAGTCAACATTATATTTAAGCTTGCTGGTCTGAAAAAAAAAAACCACCCAATTTTGCTAAGAAAGGCTATTTTCACTAAGAGTTCCATATTACAAAATTGAAAATGCAACTCATTTTTTCTTCAGAATTTGTTTCCCATTTATTAACACAATTTCTCAAGTAAAGTGTGGTAGTACTACTTGCAGTCACTAAAATGTTCCTTTTAACCTGCTCTGTCTACTAGTGGAGACAGCAGCCAAGAGCTGACCATATCCCCGGATAAGTATGGGTTTTTCCAGAAGTGGCACAGGCTCTTCTGATGAATTGAGATTTATAGAACTGAAAGTAAAATGCAGTTCAAGAAACACATTATATCTGTGTGGAATTCAGATTTCATTCACATGGGAAATGTCATACTATGGGAAATACAGTCCTCAAGTAAAGTTGTGTTTATCAGAAGTTTGTTTTCCATGCAATAAATTTCAATCAGAGTTGCTAGATTGAAGAAGACATGTCAACCTTATCTTTTAAAAATTACCAGGATTGCACTGCCATTTTACTCCGATGAGAATGAAGAACAAAATTCTCATTCAGCACTGACACAAATATGAAATGTTCATAAGAAAGGCACACATGAAAATGACATTTTACAACTCATTTTAGTACTATTAAAAAACCAATAATGTTAAAAAATCTCAAATGCCTAACAAAGCCTAAATCAATTCTTGTTCTATTATATTCCTGAACAGACCAGTTGCTGGACTTCTGCATAACAAATGGTGAAATGATCTTGACCTCTTAGAACGGAAATTGTTTTTCTTCCACTTTGTGTCTGGAGGGCCTAAAAGAATGACAACTATGTTCCACACTGTAATTTATAAAGTGTCCTTAATCTACATAATTTATATTATATGGAATACATGCGACTGCCACAATAGCGTGGAATGCCCTGGATGGATATTTCATTTATCTACTCCGTAATGGGTAACAACTGCTTGTCTGCACTTCATTCTGTGTTACTGTCTGTATTTTTACCCAAGGCTGAGACAGTAGTTACCCTGGGCCTAACAGTAAAGGTGGCTGAATGATACGCTTGGACTGCCTGCTGTGGGTTTCCAAAAGGCTGGATGTGGAGAAGTCACCCCAAACCATCTGATTACCACTTGACACCAGACACAAGAAACAGCCAGCAGGGATATTCAGTTTGTTGGTTCCCGTTCTATAATTGTATCATGCTTCATGCAAACTGGAAGGTTCAATAGGTGAAGAGGTCTTATAAGGAATTTGAACATTTGCCATTTTATCATTAGGTAATGACATTTTAATAGTTTAATTAACCATCAGGCAGTGAGAAGTCCAGCATTAAGAATGGTTGAAACTGCCTAATAATTAAGTCACGAAACAAGATATGCTGCAGGGAAGGCGAAACAATCCTATTTGTTTTGAAGGGGGTCTTGAAAAAGGTTGGGTAACAGGACAAGAGGGAGGCTGCCCAGCCTTCAAAGGAGTCTGTAAAAGGGTCATAAGGTATTAAACAAAAATTAAAAACTTTAAATAATAAAATCTGTAAAATCAAGTTCAAAAGAAAGCTATAAATAAACAATGTTAAATACAAAAAAGCATTCTTGATATTTAGCCATAAAAAAAATGCCTGTTGGGAACAAAACGTACATAAAATAAAACCATCCTAAGACAGGACAACAGTACAACACAAGTGTTAATACACAGTGTTAACAGTTTTGTTGCTCACCTATCCAGAAGAATTTTAAATAGGGTGAAAATGTAAAAACAGACAATTCCAGAATTTCTAAGCAACTAGCACCTTGTAGAAGTTCATGTGAACTTTATACCAACTCAAGGAGTTACGCCTGCTAATGAAGTGACATGGAAACAGCCACATCACTATTTTTAGCAGCAGAAGGAACAAGTCCCAGTGACACTAGGCCAGCCAAGGAGTGGGGAGTTCGAGAAGTTCCCTGCAGGTCCCTCAGCCAACACTGATCCCTTGCCCAAAGGTCTGAACAGCTGTGTGGAACTACTGTGGCTTTTTTTTTCCCCATTATTATCAATAGTGCAGAAGATTCAGAAGTACCGCTTTGAGCCAACTAGCAACAGACAGTTGTGCACAGATAGGGCTGAGTAACGCATCAACTACAGCCAGAAAGAAAGATGACATCCGGCCCTCCAGTGATGGTGCAGTTAAATGAATCACTTAAAAAAAAAAAATCAATCCAGCCAAGCACAATCTAAAAACAGCAAACCCTGAAGCTCTCTGTCCCAGAGTTTTCCCCAACGGAAACCCCAGAACTTATTTTTTGGTTAGATTACTTGAGGAACATACAACTAATTTACTCTCTTCTCTTAAGGTGCTGTAGATGGTTTAAAATACTACAGCAAGGTAAGCCCACTTGCATAAAATGCTGTTAAATGCTTGTAAGTTTACTGGGTATACGTAACAATTTGAAGAATTGCCAGTAAAATACTATTACTACACATTTTCACTTTAAAACACATGCATTTTAGCAATTAGATCATATGTATACATATGTAGCACAGCAGAGGGAAAG
>NW_010542699.1:27134-33492 GCF_000687285.1 Phaethon lepturus
ACAGCAATATTCTCTGCGTGGAATAAGGAAGGGAAGGAGAGGGCAGAAATGTCACAGATAACTATTGTAAAGCCTAGTCACCGGTGAACGATGCCCTATCAAGGTGCGGTGAGATGGCTGAAGCACTGTGGAGATTATCTTCAGAGCATTACAAAGCACCTGGAGTTGGTTCTGTATATTAACAAGCATATGGCTGTAGCACATCTAATATACATCAACTCACCTGTCATAGATGGTGCCAGTTTTCTTTGCCCCTTGTGGTCCACAGTACCTTCATAAGCTACGGTCACATCATACACTGCATCCAGATAGTCTTTCATTGTGTCAATAGCTACGTGAGTTGCCTTCACACGTGGTGTTAGCACATGCTTTAATACAGCAAGCCCTAGAGAGGAAAAAAACATAATTACAGTGTTTGAAAGTAAACTGGACTACATTCACAAAAGGAACATCATGCCAAGAAACTTCAGCACCCCCACTCAAAATCACAAAAGGCTTATTTTTAAATCTCAATTCTCAGTTGAGAGAGTGTATGCACCCTGCATTTATTCTACTGAGCACACGTAGAAGATGAAACAGAAATATTTATGTTAATAAAAAAGGGTATTAATGACAAAAAGGCTGCTCAACAAAAGTGTTCTTTTTACAGCTTCTGCTCCATACGCAGTGATGGTTTTAATGTGGCTCATAAGCCATGAAACAGCACTTCTCCCTACCGTTTGTTTGTCCAACTGCTGTAAAAAAATGAGCAAATTAATTGAGACATACTAAACGCACAGGACATTGCCTCCTGAAATTCTGTATCCGAAACAGATTTGGTAGGTAAGGCATAAGCACAGGTAATTTTAAGCATGCCTAATGCTCAGCCAGCATTTTACTTCCCAAAGGACAAGCCAATTTCATCAACATACTGAATCCTAATACTGCCCCGTAGTAACAAAACAGTGGTTGTCTTAAACTACACATGCTTAAACAGGATGCTACATTTCTCCAAAGCTATGATGCTATCAGAAATTTCAGTATGTTCTGTGACCTCCTACTTTAGATTCTAGCTTTCCTGCTTTTACTTCCTTCTTCCTAATGGCAGATTCTGGGATATTAGATATGGTTACTCTGAGGGTGCTCACAGACTCAAGATCACTTCAGCCAACTGCAATGACTTGCTGCTACAAAAAATGGGAAATTCCACTTGATGCTTGCAGCTGTTTCCCTTATTGCTCGTCTCTGTATGCCTGTTCCTGCTGCTAACCTTGTGTTGCTCCGGTTCCCCCCTTTCCCACCAGCTGATTTAACTCATAATCCCATCAGAAAACTAAGCAGGGAGGTGGTAAAAGGCACTGAGAGCTGACAGCAAGGAGGAAACCTCTGTTTCCCTGCCAACAACCTATGAGACTGACTTAGCTACTAACAAGACCAGAGTCACAGCCGTTACCTTTAACCACCCAGGCCAAGACACAGAGACCAGTATGTCAAGGATATAAGAACATCAAGTTTAACAGCACTCTGCATGTCTTAACAACAGTATCTCATATCCATGTCTGCTTCAGCTGACCACTCCCACCTACAGCATACTCTAGAACATACAAGTACACTGGGCTGGAAAGTGTAAACTTTTATTGTATTTCCAGAATTTGAATATAAAATTACTTTCAAAATGAAAACAAATAAAAGAAACACACCCTCAACCTTTTCGTGATCTGAACATAGCTCTTCCACACTTATTTGAAAGTGCTTCTAGGAAAAAACAAAACATATTATGCAAAGATGCACTATAAGATGTGTATCTTTCACAAAGAGAAGTATCAGAATAAAATTGCAATTATTCCTTTCTACCCTGGTTTTTCATTGGCTTACTCTCAGTCCATTTTTAAAGAACTTTCCAGTAGTGTTACTGGTTCCTAATAGATGCAGAAATTTTTCCAAACCAAATTATTGTGGTATTGCTTTAGATATGTTTCCACTTGCAAAATCAGTTCAAAACATAGTATATTGTCCTGATTTTGCACTGAACTTCTCTCCCTCGCTGGACAAAGCATACTTTGATCTAAAATTATGAAATATCTACTGAACACTGTGAGATAATGCTAGTTTCTAAACTGCTCTACCATCCTTACAGTCGAAAATTTCCGTATAAATTAACTCGATTTCTTAACACTTGCTAAGAATCTCCTTGTTTGAACATGGAGATAAAAGGTTATTTACTAGCACTCATTCTGAAGTCATTGTTCTAAGCTTTACTGGCAATAGCGATAACTGTCTATGCAAAATGTTATATGGATCATGTAAATATTTTGAAGCATAATATGGTGGTAATGTTTTCTTAGCTTGTGAACTGGTACATCAAACAGCTTATTATGTTATGTTTCCAAATGTTTAGTCTGTAAATGAAGCACTGAATATTCTAGTGTTGTGTCAGTAATGATATTAGTGTGGACATAACACTCAACCCAACTCTTGTTGAGACAAATTCCCAAACACATTCTAAAAACATTGTCATTCCTTTCCTGCCCAACTCACCTTCCTCTTATCCAAACTATTACTATGGGGAAGAAAAAGGGAAAACAGACTTAAATGAGAACTGAATCCTCTAGACAAATTAATTTAAGTATCTAAGACTATTGCCTATTTGGTGATGAATATTTTGAATCCATGGCCAGTTTTGGTGATGAAGATGGTCAGGACAATATGGGAAGTGCAATCGTAGAACAAGCCCTTCTTATTCCATGTGCTACCAGTGAGCTCTAGAAGGTTTAAGTAAAAAATGAGTATGCATCTAATTAAAATCAATAAAGTCCATAATCCATTATTCAGAATCACTCCAGTGCATGACAAACATGCAGCAACAACAGTTCAGAATATCCTTTTAAAGACTCTGTTTTATAAAAACACTAACCACACATTCTTGTAATTACTTGATGATCTTTGCTAAAATCAACATAACAGAATTTAAACCCAAGTAGTTACAGTATAGTTACCTTGGCAAACTGCCTGCATCCAATTCACAAAACACACTCTGCTTAAACTGTTTTTAATGTTGTGCAATACTAAGTTAAGACTCTCTGTCAAAGTATTTGAGGTCATGAGATTTTATTTTAAATGCCAAAGAAAATGAACTAGATGTCTAATAATGTAATACTCTACCTTAAAATGCTATAGGTTTGCTCTTCTATATTAGCTAACTTTTAAATGATCAACAGACATAATATGAAAATAATGTGAATATCTGAAGAAATAGGGTGAACAATGGTACTTTAAATATCATCCGTTTACTAGAGTATATTAAGATGCAGAATTACTTCAGAAAGTCTGCAAGAAAATTGAATGAAATAAAGTAAGGTTTTAGTCTGGGAAGTACAAAGGCTCAAATCATTAGCATCTATAGAACTGAATTTTTCATCTAAACAGAATGAAAAACCCCAAACAAAATACCATTTATCTAACCTCTCAGAGTGAAGTTACATATATAATAGCTGAGTACAACTCTATGAAAAAGATGCCTCTTCCTCCTTGCTTCATCTGGGTCAAAAATTCACAGAGCTGTTCAGCGCAGGCAGGCCATCTACATTTTCAGACTTGGATTCCATTAGTCATATTTGTACCCCTGACATACGCACATATCACATTTTAAAATGAAAACAATTTTTAAAAAGTGCTCTAAATTAGGAATACCCTATGTGTATGACATTAGTAATACCACATTTCATCAACAAAAGTTATGTGCTCACTGAAAGTGGATGTCAAAATTAGTTTGAGGGTCCTCCTCCAAACTATGTTAGTTGACAGCAATGCAAAAACTGAAAGCAGGGTGAAAAACCAGAAAATTGATTTCAAAAAGGGTGAAAATTGATTTCAATACCAATTAGATCTTTTTTCCCCTCTGTTTTCCTTTTTCATGTGTGTGTGTGCAGGAGTGATATTAGGCTGAAAGCTTTGCAGTCACCTGGGGTGTCCCAAGTAACTCACCCAGCACTGAGTTTCCACCAGCCTTCTGGAATGCCCCCAGTGATCGAAACCTTACTTATTGAAAACAGAGTCCAGAGTTACACTTAAAAAATGACATATGGTGGGAGAGCTCATCCATTTGTATGCTAGTATTCCATCGACTTACATAAATAGGACTCAGCTGGTGACAGTATTAAAAAATTGCATGCTCTTGTAAAAAGTGTTTTCTGTTACCATGAACTGAAGTACAAGAAAAGCAAGTAATCTCCTCAAGAAGAGTATGATCATCCGACAGCAAAACATGGGAGATACCACTCTTCAGTACGCTTTCTTCTGTGATGTTTATCTCCAGAAATACAAAGTATTTCTTGCTTTCCTCAACTTAATTTCATAAGGATGACTTTCAATAACGGAAATCCTGTCTTCATCCTAATGGTATGTCTCTCAAATGCTACGCAAGGCATCGTCCAAACTCTTTTTAAAAACTATATTCTCCTTTCCACATCTCATTGTGCACATTTACATCGAGCTTGCTTACATGAAAGTGGGGGGGTGGGGGGGGGGAATATCACCAAAAGCTATTTTTTTTAGAGACAGTTCCAAATAACATTTCTGGATATTAAATACCTCAGATTGCTTTAAAATACAATCTAGAACAAACGCCAAGGTCTAGAAGGGAAATATTTTCAATTAGCTCAGTTGAAATACCTCTTTTTTATATGACCTGTAAAAGCAATTTTGAGATAAGCATATCCTGCACGCACAAACATCTTAGTAGAAAGCATGATATTAGTCAAGATAAACTTAGCATTAAAAAACATTTACATTTGAAACTTTTCTGCATAAAGACAGGGGAGGTAATAAATGAATACCTGAAATGTTTGCTTGATTAAATGACCTTTGTTAGAAATCAAACATTGATACAAAATTCCATACACGCCTTTCAACAGGGAAGATTGTTTTGTCTTCATTCAGCAACAGCAAGCCAAGTTAAATTTAACAAGCTTCTTATCCCTTTCTCTTTGACTTTTCAGTTAGTAACATTAGGATTACAAGGGCTTTGGATTAGTCCTATTTATTTTCAAATTTTTAGAATGCCATTTCTTAACATTTGGATAAAATTAATATTCTACTAAACCTAAGAAATTTGTGGTTGTTTGGAACATTATAGAGGTCTAACTGCTAGAAAATGATCAGAAATCTATACATATGTATTTTGGGAACATATAAATGGAACAAACTTTATACCAGATGCTGATACAAAAAATAATAATCATGTATTTTGTGGGTTTTATAGAAATTTTGTTCTGTAGTCCAGTACCATTAAAAAGACCCAGCCTGAGAAGATTTATAGTTTGAAATAAATACATAAAATAAAAATTACCACTTCTAACATTATGACAAGATTAGACTTAAATCCCTATGAAAATATGAGCGCCACCTACATATTATAATTCCCTGAACTCAGCAACTGAAGTCCACTAACTAGTGTGGAAGAAACGCTGCACTTTTAGGATGCCTAAAGTAATAGATTTGAGCCTAAAGTTGTCACCAATATGTAATCCAACTGAATGACTGCATCAGATTTTGAAGACGGGAATCATGTTATCCAACAACTCCCTTACAATGGAAAACTACAGCAAACTCAGTTAAACTAAGATTACTGACTACTTAGTAGTGTAAGCTGGATGGCAAAAGCTTAGGGGACAAGGGGCAAAACACATACCATCACATTCTTCTATCTTCAAGAGAGGGAGGGAGTAGAGGGAGAAATATTTCATTTGACTATGAGAATCTTACAAGACATCCCATTAGAAACACATTAGTCACCAACCATTCTGAAACCTGGAGAAAAAGAGCCCATCCTGGTAGCAATTGTTGGAATCCCCTCATGCAGCCACCTGCTTCCCATCAGGAGAGGACAACAAGGAGCATCAGGTTCAAATCCAGCTATATGGCATGTATCCCCATCGGCTTGGAAGTGGGGTGTTTCATTTGCCTCTGACAGAAATGTGAAAACAGAGGGCTTCACCTGATACTCCGTCAACACTGCTTATGTTGTTGAATGTGGTTGTGAAACCTCAGGAAATATTGCAATTTTGGCCAACAAAGATAAATACATGATTAATTTTATCAACTCCACAGAATTTAACTTGTTCTATGAGTAACTCCTGCATTAATCCTATGACAAATTGAGAACAGGGAGGTGATTCAAGACAGCCAACATGGCTTCAGCAAGGGCAAGTCCTGCCTGATCAACATCATGGCCTTCTATGATGGAGTGACCACATCAGTGGACAAAAGAAGAGCAATGGATGTCATCGATCTGGACTTCTCCAAGGCCTTTGACACTGTCCCCCACAACATACTTCTCTCTCAATTGGAGAGATACGGATTGGATGGGTGGACTGTTGGG
>NW_010542700.1:0-1687 GCF_000687285.1 Phaethon lepturus
TTGAATGACGCTAGTGTTTCGGAGGGAAGGCGCGCCTGAAAAAAGCTTTGTTTGGCTGTTTTGCGTATACAATATATAACATTGAAGAAACAACACAGCATAAGTAATACTTGGAGAGAGTTTTTCTGGAAATATATGTGTTTACATGATGGCAAATGTATTTACAGAATTTAAGATAGCTGAAAGTGAAGCTATGTTTACCGTCAAGCTATTGGTGTACGGATTTTGATAGACTTGATCGCGTGACCAAATAGTACTCTTTTACCTCCTCCTGCCCAGTTTCTGCCTTCTTTCTGCCTTTTTTTCCCAAAAACCAGGCAGAATTGTAAAGAGCAGAAAAGAGGCTAGCAGCGGTCTGATGATTTTCCTCCAGGTGGTATGGTCAACTAAATTTGAGTTCTGATACGTACGGACTTCAGGGGATTGAAAGTCACTTACATTTTCCTTGTAAATCTAGTCCTAGAGCTACGGAACCACCAGCCGTAACACATCCTCTCACTGACACAGAGTTGCGCGATGCATTTGTAGGGACACCCGTTACAAACTGTGCACCAAACTGTTCCAGGTATAGTATATCTACAGAACGACTATTTCAAAAAGGTGTTGTTTCTCATATATATATGTGTGTGTGTGTGTGAGTGTGTCTATACTCTCAGTGTTGCAAAGCGTTCTGTTTGCCTTTAGTTTTGTATCTGCTAAAGAAAAGGCCAACTCAGGGACACAACTAAGTGGTGACAAAGTGGTCCCAGCATTGAAATGTGGATGATTTTTCTTCTGGCATGAGAAGCACATCACTTGTGCAGCTTAAAATTGGACTACTGTTGCCTCAGAGGCAGTGACTTGGGAAATGAAATATGGAATATAAAGAAATCATTAGAAAAAGAGAAAATGCCTGTAACTGGTTCATGGGCCTGGTGAGTGAGGGCTCACCCGTATTTCTTGTTTGTTGAATGTGTTTTCTAGGTATCACCACCGAGTTCTTGAACGCAGCATGATTTTTTCCCATTTTTTACTTTATTTTTCTCTTTTAAATTGTGGATCTTAATAGACCGCTGGATTTGGTGGTTCGTCCTGTTCC
Organism: Phaethon lepturus; assembly: GCF_000687285.1. Taxonomy (NCBI): domain Eukaryota; kingdom Metazoa; phylum Chordata; class Aves; order Phaethontiformes; family Phaethontidae; genus Phaethon; species Phaethon lepturus. Next base: position 1,079 of record NW_010542700.1, read on the forward strand.
TTCGTGCTCTGCAGCACAGGGTGGTAGCGCTAAGTCACCGTGTAGAGCCCCGGCCACCCATCAGCAGCAGCACCACGGTCACCCAGCACCCCTCCACCTGGCCGGGGGCACACACAGTGAGGACAGCCCGGGCCCACCTGTCCCTCTGGGGCCACGTCTTTGCAGCTGCCCCACTGCAGCGTTCCCTCATGCGGGGTCGGGGAGGGAGAAACAAATGCTCTCTTACTACTTGAAATTCTATTACTTCGTAGTATGTTGAGATTGGCCTAGACTAACAGGTTACAAGCATTGCCTAACTACTCATGAGGAACTATGGATTGGCTTCTGCCTGGAGCTTGTTTTGCCCCCACCAGAAATCAACAACTAAGCTACTTCTGATAAACTACATGGGAACGGATGAAATCGCAGCAAACAAATTTATTGCGCTGACAACCCCGAGAGTAGTCTTCCATGAGAGGAAGTTCTGACAGGGGATTAAACTACTCAGGTATCGGAGGCCTCAATTGCACACCGGGCAGGTTCTTGCAATGCGATCCATTAAGGTTCTTAATGTTTTATCACGCGCAGACGGGTTTCTGTTTTTAAGCAGCAAAGGAGTGTCCCCAGGTC
>NW_010542701.1:0-18136 GCF_000687285.1 Phaethon lepturus
CTATCAAATCCGTATCTCTCCAATTTAGAGAAACGGCTGTTGTAGGGGACCATGTCAACGGCCTTGCAGAAGTCTAGATAGATGACATCGGTAGCAGTTCCCTTGTCCTCTGATGTGGTCACTCCATCATAGAAGGCCACTAGGTTGGTCAGGCAGGTCTTGCCCTTGGTGTAGCCATGCTGGCTGTCTTGAATCACCTCCCTGTCCTCCCTGTGCCTTAACATAGCTTCTAGGAGGATCTGTTCCATGATCATCCCAGGCAGAGAGGTCAGGGTGACACCTCTATGTTCATGTCTTTTTTTCTTTTATGTGTGAGTTTTTAGTTTGAGGGTTTTTTTCTACATTTTTATCCTTTAATGACTGAAAAGGTAGATATTTTCAGCCTTGGGCTACTTCTGACCACTAATTTGGCTAAACAGAGCTATGCCCTAGGAGGACTAATTGCCACTGGAGAGTCTTCAAGATTATTCAGGATAACAGCCTCAACAGATACTCTGTCTTCACACTTTCACAGTTCTGCTGTTTAGGTCTCAGTAACAATAAAGTCTAATATCTTGCCTGTACCATATGTGGCTACTGATACTTCCATATGTTTAAGGTCAGTACCTCTTCCCCAGCATAGTTATGATATAATCTTGTTTATTGCTAGCTCCTTAATGATACTCTGTTTTTCCTACACAAGTTTCATCTCTAGAGCAGCACCAGACTGTTGCTTTATGTGCCACAGACATGAGTTCAGTAATTAGTGATATACCAGGGGCTGAAATTGAATTAAGTAGTGAGTGATTACTCTTGCATGGATTACTGTTTACAACTGATTCTACAAGTGCAGATTCCGTTCTTTCTAGGTTTCCTCAAAAGGGTCTTGAACAATTATCAGGTGTCTTTTCAGCATCAGAGCAGCAGTGGAAATTATGAAGTCCTTCAATAATTTCTCATGCCCCTACTAAGATGTGTATTTAAAAAAAAATCTTTCCTTAGTTAGTTAGTCATGAAACTCAAATGCAGACATCTCTTCCTAGTGAATATCTGACTATTACTGCTTCATCCATCAGCCAGAGACTCACAAACATCAAATCACAGTCTGCTGATTCTTTAAGTGAGTTAAGCTAAATATGTGCAACATATTCTATGACTGGAATAAAACTGATGAATTTTCAGACCAAGTTCTGCACAGCATACAGTCCCCATTTTATGATATGTTTTGGATAAACTCAGAGATACTAACCAGCTGGTACACTCTAATGGGAGCTACTGCTATTATTTCTGGGTATTTATTTTCTTCATGTAGCAAAGTAACGTCATCAGTGGAGTTCACAGAACTGTCATCCTTGCATCCCACTACAGGAAACACACACATCTCTGATTGATAGAACTGTCTGTTCTGCGTTTTCCTTCATAAGAATCAGATACTAATTTTCCATGTTTTGATTCATGTTATCTGACTATTTTTCATTCAAAGACCATATCTTTATAATCATAATTGTCATCACATATGTCCTTTAAAGAGATAAACATAGACTTGATGAAATTATTAACTACTATTAAACAACTGACAACAGAGAAAAATAAACAATTACTGGAGTCAAAACTGCATGATCCAGTTATGGAGATCTATCACTCATTAAGTCAGGGTACTTTCTTAAATGTTCAGCTGAGCAGTGCATTTCAAGAACTGCTTTTATCCTACATAGTAGGTAGTAATCCTGAGTTCAAAACACATCTACTGATAAATTCAGGTGAGACTCTTAAATAATTTTGAAAACAGTCAGGTCAAGTGTTCTTGATTTATAACTTCTGCCTTCAGGTATAGACTTACTGATGGATACCTGAAAAGTTGTCATTATTTGAATCTTCTAGTGATGAGTTATCTTACTTGGTTTTATCTGCACAAGCCTTGTGTGTGCAAACAGAAATGTGTAAAATGTTAGTGACAAAGGATTTATCTTTATATACCTGTTATCCTACTGTTGTGGTTTAACCCTAGACAGCAACTAAACACGGTGCAGCTGCTCGCTCACTCCCCCACGGTGGGACAGAAGAGAGAACTGGAAGAGTAAAAGTGAGAAAACTCATGGTTTGAGATAAAGACAGTTTAATAGGTAAAGCAAAAGCTGCGCACGCAAGCAAAGCAAGCCACGGAATCCATTCACCACCCCCCATGGGCAGGCAGGTGTTCAGCCATCTCCAGGAAAGCAGGGCTCCGTCATGCCTAATGGTTTTTTGGGAAGACAGATGCCATAACTCCAAACGTCTCCTTTCCCTCCCCTTCTGCATCCCAGCTTTATATACTGAGCATGACATCATATGGTATGGAATATCCCTTTGGCCAGCCTGGGTCAGCTGTCCTGGCTGTGTCCCCTCCCAGCTTCCTGTGCACCTCCAGCCTTCTTGCTGGCAGGCCAGCATGAAAAGCCAGAGTGTCCTTAACTCCTTAGCAACACCACAAAACATCAGCATGTAATCAATATTTTCTCATCCCAAATCCAAACCATAGCGTCACACTAGCTTCTATGAAGAAAATGAACTCTACCCCAGCTGAAATCAGGACACCTATTTTAAGTTATGCCATACAAAAATGTTAGCAATATTGTACTGAAACATACAAGATGAGCAGACACTACTGCTGCGCATGATAAGGAACTCCTCATGAATCTAAACAATGTCTTACCTAGGCTTTACAGTACGTCTGCAGTGGATTCAGCTTCTGGACTTTATCAGCTGATGTTATCTGTAGAGTTTCTCATTTCTATTCAGGCAACTATTTGAGGTGATGGGTTGTTTTTATTCAAAGATAAAAGTGTCTGTCAAGGTTGCCATGTGCTTGAAAGAGATTTATTGTAATCAGGCAGCAGCCTGTTCAATGGATACAGCACCTGCTGCTCTACCTGACACAGATGGTTGTTCTTCATGTTCTGCCACACAGGCTGCTCAATCAATATAGAAACAGGTTGGAGGCTACTATAAGGCTGGCAGGCAGCTAATCAGCAGCTGAACAGTTTCACATCACTGCAGTAAAGTTTTCAGAATTTCAGGTGTAGCTTTCATCATACTTACATATAAATTCAGGAGGTATCTCTATGTTTACAGTATATGAGCATATGAGTGTGATTATCAACATTTTTAATGGAAAATAAGTATAGAGAAAAATGTATTTTTATCTCTCGAGAGAATCATTTTTATATATAATATAATTAACCTACCAATTCTCATTCCAAAATGAGACAGATGATGGCTACATTTCTTGCAAAGAGTACCTTTGTAAGAATGTTACAACTCTCAGAAATAAAGTCATAGAATTAAAAGAACACACAAAGACCTATGAATTCTAGAATTAAATTTGAGGGAACATTGATTGGATTGGACTACATTTTCATACTGTACATTTATAAAAATACTTTCTACAAAATGAATACCCATCAAACCAAGGAGAGGTTTTTTACTTTTATTGCTTTTCATTCCTTGCTTGGAGGTTTGTGTAGAAAAGGATGGGTTTATTTCATTGATTTAAATAACATAGAAAAACTAAAGAAAATCTTAGACTATGAAAGATATGTCTAAAGAGATGCAAAAAAACAAGTAAAAATTTTTTTTTATATGGAATAACAGTTGTTTTCCTGTGAATGCTTGTCCGTGTAGATTTCATTCTCAGTATCTGTACATAAATACACAAATCAAATTCTTTCTGCCAGAAGTGCCTCCTGATACTGTGCCTGCACTCATGAGGTCAAGTTGTGTGAGCATACCTATGGATTCTCAACTGATCAAGCTATGAATCAATATGGAAATAAATCTCAAGCTCCACACCTAGTGGATAACTACTGGCTTAAAAATGTTGTCTCAGGGCTAGCAAAGAAAAATGTCTTAGGTTTTAAACAGATCTGTTATTCTCTTTTTTTTTTTCCCCCCTTTATTCTTTGATAGCCTCAGTGTGAAGTATATTTGCATGGATTATGCCATACACTTTCTAAGTGTTTCTTTCAATGTCTGAATTGTTTGGCACCAAGTGAACTCTTTGGGGTCCATATTAATCCTGTTTATTGGCTTATACAATACCAAGACACCTAAAAGTCACCAAGATCATAGTATTGCATACCACAGTTTAGTTGACCACTATCTGCTTCCTCTTTGAAAGTGGGAGGCCCAAATATACCAAAAAGAATAAAGGTGGCCCATACTTGCATTTCACCTTTCCTATAAAAGCATCAGAGAGATTGATCTCCTAGTTCTTCCTCTTAAAGAGACTGCCTCAGAAAGCAGAAAAGGGCTTTAGAACTCACTTCTTGAGTGGGAAATTGCTTGGGAGTTAAAGGAAACATATACACAGGTATTGCTGCCATGATTCCAGTATCCGTATGTTAAAAATACATGAACATACATAAGTTATGAGGTACACAGAGAGACCTAAAAGGCAGTATCTTTCAATATCTTATTTTCCATGTCTGGGTCTATTTTGTAGTGAAAAAAACAGATGAGGAGGAAAAGTGCATTCCCAAAAGTAATATTTGCCAATGTGTTGATGCATAAGCAAATCTATGCCTTGTTCAGTAGAAGAAATAAGGCTGTTACAAAGCCAAATGAGATATGCTCTCGGATGATTACGATCCTTAATGCACTGGCGTATCCATAGCAGAAGAAATGTGTCCAGCTGTTAAACCTGCTGTACACTTCTTGCTTACCAGACTTAGTGTATTTATTCATAACCCATATTATTAAAACTCGGGAAAAAAAAGACTGATGATCCACCATCGATAACCTGCTCTCTAGGGAAGATGGGTACTACATACTTCTCGTATGTTTTAGCATTGTTATTCTCATCTGACAATGAGTTCATGCATTACAGCAAGTTCTAAGAGAGTTTAATGTAGCAGGGGCCTCTAGAAAAGGGCTATTAGAGGTGTGATCTGTTTAGCAGAAAAGCATACTCTTTGGTCCAGTCTCCAGGTATGCATTTCAACTACCATACCATTTGCTTGTGGCAAATAATGTTTTGTAAATAAATTTGTTCTGAGAAAAATACATGTTTATAGAAAAGCTTTTATGGACCAGAGGGAATTATCTAAGTTTTTCATCACACACAAATGTCTTTTAGCACTGCGCAAAGTTCTGTATGCATGCTTAATATCCCTGTCCATAATATGAACATGCTCATTGATGTGAATATTGTCCTGCTGACAATTATAATAGGAGAAGAGCTTCCATCTGGGTTTTGAAAGCTCTTCAACATGAAGATAGTAAAAGAAATTTTCTTTAGATGTGGCTTCCGCAGGTATCCAAAGATCTATGAAGACATGTAATGATTTGTTCACTTGGTGCCTCTGGTCTAGGTTATGGATCTCAAACATATTCTACTAGCAGCTTGAAAAATAAGCCCATTTTTAAAAATGCAGGGCTATTTGAAGAAGTTATGTCTGTAGTGTGGCCTGTAAATGTTCTGTTTTGCTGCTCTTTGCAGCAGCAAAATTAAGACTAAGGGAAAATGCAGACCCTCTGCTGAACAAGGCAGGGAACCTAATGATAAAGCACACAGAAAAGGCCAAGGTACTCGGTGCCTCCTTTGGCTTATTCTTTACAGGTAAGACTCGCCTTTGAGAATTCCTGAGACCAGTGAGGAATTCTGGAACAAGGAAGACTCACCCTTGAAAAGGATCAGGTTAGGGAACATTTAGTAAAAATGGGCATACTCAGGTCTGTTGGACCTGACACAATGATGTTCCCACAAACACTGAGGGAGCTGGCTGAAGTCATTGCGAGGCAACTCCTGATAATCTTTGAAAGGCCATAGTGAGCAGGAGAGGTTTCTTTTTCTAGAAGAAAGCATGTATCACTCCTATCTTCAGGAGGGGCTAAAAGGAAGATCCAGGGGACTACAGGCCAGTCAGCCTCACCTCAATTCCTGGGGATCTGATGGAGCAACGGCACAGGAAGGAGGAACAAGAAGGTGGTTAGGAATAGTTTGCATGGAGATATGAAGAGGAAATAATGCTTTACCAACCTGATAGCCCTGTGATGAGATAACTGGCTTAGTGGATGAGGAGAGAGTAAGTGGTTGTCGTCTATCTCAAGTTTAGTAAGATTTTCAACACTTTCTGCCATAATGTCCTCTCAGACAAGCTGGCCATGTATGGACTAGATGAGTGTACAGTAAGATGGACTGAAAACTGGCTGAACTACCAGGCTAAAAGGGCTGTGTTCAGCCAAACAGCATCATGGGTTACATTAGGGAAAGTTTTTAGACCAGGTCAAGAGAGCTGATTCCATGCACTTGTGACACTGTATCTGGAGTCCTGTGTCCATTTCTGGCCCCAGTACAAGAGAGATATGGACTTACTCAATGAGTCCAGGGAAGGACCATCAAGATGATGGACAGTAGCATCTCACATATGAGGAGAGTCTGAGGGAGTTGGGATTTCTTAGCCTTAAGAACAGAGGGGTTAGGAGGTGATCCTATCTTATCAGAGGGACCTTATAAATATGGAGCCAGAGACTTCTCAGTGGTGCCCACTGACAGAACAAGCAGCAATTGAAATGAATTGAAATGCAGAACATTTTTTTTTTCCTTTTTTTTTCTTTTTACACTGTTAGGTCAGTCAAGCACTGGAACAGGTAGCCCAGAGAGATTGTGGAGTTTCTATCCTTGGAGAGATTCAGAATTCAACCAGACAGTGTCCTGAGCAACCTGTTGTAGCTGTCCCTGCTGTGGGCTGATGGGGTTGGATTAGATGATTTCCAGAGGTGCCTTCCAACCTTATTTGTTCTGTGATACCCTGTAATTGCTTGGAGAGAATTGCCTTACAGACATTAAGACGACTCCTAGTATTTACTTCCATGCAGGTATCTAGTTACTCACCAAGGGTGGGATTCATCTTACCTGTAGCAGCCCTTTAGTTAATCTGTGTAAACTCTGTCACTGTGTAGTAAGTGAAGAGGAAATGGCACTACCTGCTTTAGACATCTATTCTGGGATAGGATGTAAACTCTTTTCCTTTCCTATATACGTAGTGTTGTGCTTCTTTTCAGTTTTGTTTTTGGAAATCGAACTGAATTTTGGGCCAGCTTTTCCGTTCACATTATGTGTGTGGATGGTGAAGCTCACAAAGACATCTGGGAGACCAAAACCAGTAGAACCAGGTGCTAATAATGCATGTCAGGGAAATAGAGCTGCTACACAGCAGCTAATTGACTTTATTTCTATTACTTGTGGAGAATAACACACATAAAAAATACTTTACTGAAGTGGATTTTCATCCCTCTATTACACCACCTACTCCCACTGCTTAAATGGTTTGTGTTCAATATATATCATTATTTCCTTTAAGGCTGCCTAACATATCAAGTGGGATCTGAAAATCTCATTAATAATAGTCAAATTGGCTATTTTGTACATACTACAAAGCTTCTTATATGCAGTATTATTTTGTGTAAAATCTTGCTCTACCAAATTTGAAATTTTGATTTCCCACTTGCTCACATTCAGTTGTTATTAATTAAAGACTCCTAGGAGAAAGGAAAATTCAGAACTTTCATTGTTTTTTACACACAGTTTTCCATAATAATCTAATACCTTTCCATCTTTCTCCTTAATCAAGTTCTATTGAATGATATAAAACAGTGTATGCCAACGTTTCTGAAAAATGTTGAAATTACATGACACCATTGCCTTCTAATTCTGTTTTATCATATTGATTTGTGTCTGTTGCATTCACCAGAGCTGCCATCACTGTCATGATTACTTTAAACTTTGTCTTTTATCAGTTCTGCCAGACATATCATTATTATTCAGCCCATTTTAGTTTTCGTGCTCTCAATAGCTGTAATCATATGCTGATTTTAAGCATATCTTGTTATATCTGCTATATCAAGGAAAGAAATACTTTTAACATAGTTAAGATGCTAGGTATGTAGGTTAGCATGGAATTTTATGCAAAGTGAATGCATTGAACCTTGATCTAGTTTTTGCACTGTATCTGTAACTGCTAGAAGCTTGAACTTGGTAACTTTCCAGACCTCTTTCACAAGCAGTCATTCTCCCCTGTGATCTGATAAGGAACACATGGAAGTGTTAATGCAAGCCTGACCTGCTTCTGCTTTTATTTAGGTGCAAACTGCTGCCCTGCACGCAAAAGCATTTTGATAGCCTGTAACTTTGAAGTGCATTTTTTACTCAGATTACTTCATACTCAGACTTCTAGGCAAGCAATATATATAGGAAAATGTGGGAATTCTGTGTGCATGAATGTCATAGCAAGAAAAAAGATAAATTATTTTTTTTTTAAAAAGATACACGATTTGTTAATTGCCAAGTTTCTATATTGGAATGAAAATGAGTATGTTAATATACTGACATGTATACACCTATATATGTATATTATATATGTTGTGTATACACATACACTATTGTCTATGAAGTTTGTAAAATACACATACAAATACACTGAGAAAAGTCCATACTCATACACATTCCATTTTCCTGATATAGACAGATGTCTTCCATAGTATCAATATGAACAGTTCTTGGTTCAGTTACATTGAAAAATATTTTGTCCTTTTTGAAAATACTGACTTTTAACTTCATCAAACACATAGTTCTCAGGTCCATAATCCTTAGTATTTCTCTCACTAAAATGCTATACCTGTGTAGTAAATGATGTTTCTCTTTAAACATTGTGTAGATATATTATAAAAATCTATTAACTGTTGTTAATATCATACTCTCAAGTCTGTCATCTAGTGTGTCATAACAATGCAGAATGGTCAGAAAATTTTAGAAGATCAATATGTGGCTAACTTTCAATCAGTCTTTGATACAAATCTCTTGATATAAGTAAAATGGTAATAGTGGAGGAAAAATTATATCTGAGGTATAGTCTTTTTACAGTGGAATCTGGAGGAGAAATTTCAGAAAGAACAGACGGAATAAATTTTACTTGTCTGCAAAAAATATCACAATCTAACATGTGAAAAGTCCACAATGTTATAGCATCCATGGCTTATTTATGAGAAAATGGAATTAACGAAGTGTGAAATAGTGGTTTATATGTCATAATACACAAGAAGTTTAAACAAGTAAATTAATGACAAATCACAGACTGTAAGGTTTAGGTCCACCCTGATGTATGTATGTATGTAACTTCCAGCAAGCCATTTAATATTGTGACATACATAGTATCAAAAATGTGTATCTGGAGAGCATAGAAGCATTGTTGATCAGGTGATGGGACATTTCAGCCTTCATAGAAAGTGAGATTAAAGAAAGTGAGATTAAAGAAAGTCTACTACTTTAATAATTTAATGTTCCTGACAAAGTACAAATCCTTCACATTTTCATTTATTTTATTATGCACTCTTAGTCAAATGAAACTAAGATCAGTTAAGCTGATCTGTTACATTAGGTCACCTCATTTTCATTTGAGAAATATTTTACCTGGATTTTTTCACTTTGTATTGTCTATGTTATCAGCAGACATGAAAAACACAAAAATATAACTCAAAAAATTTAACAGAATCATAATGACTTCAGGTAATATTTTGGTAATAATTTTTAAAAGCACAGTGAGAAACTAATTCTTAGCATTTTGTAATATCTGACAGTAGGGTATACTGACTTGCTTCTTCTCGTTGAAATTAACAAGCAGACATTTCAAGGAGATTGCATACAAGGACCTATCTATAGTGAAAGTCTTTTTACTGATGACTCTGATTCACAGCAATAAGAAATACTTGGTACAAATGGCAAAACAAACTCTTTAGTGATAGTGTATATCTCCTAAATGTATAATTAGTTTTAGAGTTTAAAAGTAATGTTGGTAACTGAGATAGGATGTAGTTGTCCTAGAAAAAAAGATGACAGTTATAGGAGCCAGATTCTTACCTGTGATGGGTTAAATTTCATTTTGAGCTGACAACTATGTTCTGCCTTCTAGACATCAAAAAGTGTTCCAGTAATATTTAAACATTTTCTAGACTTTGTACTGTCCATCTGAACGGAAATTCATTTTGTCTGATATTCCCAGGGCTATTTTAGTTTACAGCAGAAGGCATCGTGATACTGAGAATAAAACTCTTTGCTTGCATGCCAATGACAGCAGAATTTGAGTGTCAGGTATATAGAAGCCATCTTGAGAACTGTATCCAAGACAGTCAGTAGATTCTATCATTTGGAATATTGTAGCCAGTGGGATCTATGAGCAACATGTAGTCCTGGGACTGATAGATAACCAATAGTATCTTCTATCTTTGAAAGACAGTACTTTAAGGAACTTTTTACAGGCATAGTTAACTTCCATCTGATTTAAAAAAAAAAAAAAAAAAGTAAATGGGATAGAACAAGTATTTCTGGGCTAGGGAAGCTATTGAATTTTCCCAGTAACTCAAAAGAGTTTTCTGCTTTTCTTAAATGATGTCAGCATTCTACATTAAGGTTGTGTATACATTGGTTTAAGTTGTAGATTTTTTGACCAACCGAACTGTATAACATTTCTGCTAACATTCATCAGCATAAACAAGGGTACTGTTCTGGTATCTTAAAATGTCATTTGTGCTGTAGGTTCAGAAAATTAAGATTAGTCTTAATTTTCATTGCAGAACAGCAAATGAAAGATATGAGGAATTCCATGCAGCTGGCATTTGACATATACATTTTAGACCAGTTAGTGTAATTACTGAATTTACTTACGCTTTGCTCTTAAACCCATATGTTGAATATATTCAAAATAAATCATAATGATCAACTCCTGTAGTTTAAAGTAACAAAGGTGTTAGAGTCATGAGAACTACCTACTAGGACTTGCTCTTGTTATTTATTTGAAAAAACTATTATTGGGTATGATATGAGGTGCATCCCAAATGCACAGATTGCTCTTCAAAGATACTGTTACATGTTAAGTAATCCTTAAGGAGTTAAGTAATCCTTAGGAATAATTTATCAGTTTTCAGGAAGGGTAAACACTCCCACTTCAACTGTTCCTTCATCTTAGTAGAGGAAGTAAAGAAGTTCATGTATGATTTCCTGGAACTCACCAGCAGTGATAAGTTTTGGTAACAGTCAGTGGGATCTGGACCAGAAAGTACAATAGGAGGGATGCACTATTGGATTCTAGCGCAAGGTGTCTAGTCCTGTAGTTGATAAACATTGTTCAAACAAAGGTGTCTGCATTTAAGTTCTATTGCACGATGAACATAAAGTATGACAGCTGCCTCCCCTCTACGATTGAAGGAAAAAAACATTATGGGTGGATGGTGTACAATTTGCCTTGCAAATAATAACCATAATATTTCTGAGTAACTTTGAGCAAATTTGACCTGTATTTAAGTTTAAGTAATGTGAATTCTCAGACTTCTTCCTGCTAAGAAAAGATAATTTATTTTAATGGAAAAAATAATTTTAATGGAAAATAATTCTTTCCTCATTTGGTGCATCTCAGAAGCTCTTTTCCTTTGATTGTGATCCCTGCTTACATGGATGTTACAGTAAGACAGAGGAACTGTTGGATAAACATTATAAGTCTCAGTTTTGTTCTCAAATCAGTCATATCTCTACAGATACAAAGAGGGTAGCACTCAAAGTAAAAGTTTTTTACTTTGGAAAGTAAAAGAAAAAATCTTCTAAAACGCTGTAATATATGTTTGAAAGTGAAGGAAGTTTTAGGATGAGGAGCATGAAAAAGAAATATGTGAGGTAGAAGGGTGGAAGATGTTGTAGGGTCAGGACAGGATAAGCAAAAATGGGTGCACAGTGAGGTAACGGGATAAGAATCAAGCAGGAAAAATGATCAAGAATGTGAGAGCATTCAGGATGACATGTTTAGGAGCAAGATCTGAAATGGTACAACAGGTTATTAGTCCTGAAGAAAACTAGAATGCCTGTACTCTTACCAGATTCCCTTCAGTTTCTGCCAAAGTATTAATCTTAAAAATCTCCATATTTATCCTGGTGGAAACAAGAGGTAATACATGCTCAAGAGTAAAGCAGTAGTCCTTCTACTATGTGTCATATAGGCTCACTATTTTACCCTTTCAATACCTCTAATTGTAACAGGCTTGTAGAGGTGTGAGCAAGAGTTGGATTATGCACCTCAGACCTTTGACCAGGGAGGTTGTCTTGTTTCAAGTAGCCAGTAAATCTTTGTGTGCAGTTATGGGAAACATATAATGACTTCATAAGCCAATGCTATTTTTTCCTCTGATGTCACATGGGTCACTTTGTCATAAAGGCTGACTGATTACTCAATACCCTTGAGATGATTATGCCTGATTAACAGTAAGCTGCCCTGTGGCTTGACATTGCCTGGCCACCAATTTGTCATAGACAACTATTCTTTTTTTTTGATTCTTGAAAAGCAAGGTCCAAAATATTTTTCCCTATTAGTAAGCACACAGTGTGGAGCTGAAACAAATTCTCTCTAGTATATGTTGTCTCAGCTCTGCCTCAGAGGTTATAGGTACCTTAAATACCTTTATATACCTCCTTCCTAGCATTGCCAGTGTGTGTACAACTAAACAGTTGATGATGAACTGTAGTTACTACAAGAGGCCAAGTAGGATAGCTGAAGATATGTTGGGTCTATGCCTTTTCTGCACACCTGAATAGGTCAAGAATATACCAAAGGAAAACTGTTTCACCCTTCTTATTGACTGGAATTAGGTGCTCCCTAACTAAAGGTTTTAACCTATAGCTTTTGGGTACTATTAATCTATATTGTGGGGAAAAAAAATAGTTTAGCCTCTCGTGGCATAGTTTATGGTAGGGGCTCTTTTTGACTTCCAAGCTGGGCCGGTGCAAAGCTGATAATCCTTACCTATCTCATGATTTCCATTGTAGCAAACTGTATTCCAAATAGCAAAGAAACTCTGCAGTGTAAAGTATCAAAAACATTTAATCAGGTAGCGATTCAGTCATTGTATCACAAGAAGTTTTTGTATTAGTAACTCTGATAAAAAAATAATTTGAGAATAACTGTGTTTAGAACTATTCAGTGTTCAGAATATATTTAGTATCACAATAAATGAGTCGGAAAAGTTTGTAGGGGAAAAACATACTGAAGATACACACTTTAGAAGCATGCGTTAAAAGTCTGTTGTGTCTTTCATGATAGAAGTAGTAATGAAAGAATCAGAATATTTTTCCTTACACAAAACAGCAGTTCTCCTCCAACATAGTGCTTCTACCAGGAGTAGCAGTGTGTCTTGAAATGCTTAAGCATCTCTATGTATGGAGTATTTGGACCGAGTATTCTCAGTTTCTCCTGATTTCCTAGTTTTCAGTCTGTATATTCAAATATTGATGGTTTTATCCTAATTTGGTGAGTTCTCCAAGTATTGGCAACTATCCTAGTATATAACATTTCCTCTTAATTGTTGGAGACTACTGGATGTTCCTAAAAGAATATCAATATTCATGCCACAGTTTTTTTCATTCTTAGTGATCTCTTAGAACTATTAAGCAAAAGGGAGTGTTAAATGTGTGCAGTGCAGCAGCACACAATGGCATATTTAATTTATACTAAGAAAACTTATTTCCATGAAATAACTGGCATAGCATAACATCTTAAAGGAAAACTTAAAGCAGTCATTATCTAAATTGTCTTCTGTGGATCCGTTTTTAAATATCACATCTTAAAAAGTGAAGGACATGCAACAGTATAACAGAATTTTCCTATTTCCTTTTTTCTCCTTTTTGATTGCAGACACCATCACTTACATCCTTGCTTTTCTCTAATCTCTTTAGAGATAGTTTCCTTGGTAACCTTAATTTCTTATACATGCAGCCACTTAATATTTACATAAGGATGGTGATATTGGAAAAAAGTTTGAAGATCTTTGTACTTCAAGTTAGGACTATGAAGTATGAGATATCTTGGCCTCCAATATTGTGCACATATCACATTTATTTCTGGAAATAATGGAATTTTACTTAAGCCTTTTAATTAATAACTTTGAATATGTTTATCTTTGTAAGCATTAGTAAAAATAATAGTTCTTCTGTTGGTGAGAGGAATCTAATTGCGTTTATGCTTTAATACAAAAGCACTCTAAGGGAAGTGGAATTTGAAACAAGGGACAGCCAGAATTACTGGTGGTAAGGAAGGAAATCTAGATTATTTTTTTTGTGGGCATATGGCAAATCATAAGTTCTACCCACATGTAGAGACAACTGTGTAACATTCATTTCTGAAAATATATTGTTAGGACTTGTGACTGGGAAGATTTTCTTTTTCCCTTCCCTTTGAAAGAAGTGTTCTTTTGGTATAGGACTTTTCTTCTCTGATTCTTTCAAAGTTCTCTCTCTATGTCAGTGAGAACAAAATTTCAGCAAAGCCTGGAGGATGAAATCTATTTCCAGTTCTACTGAGCTTTGGATTAAAGATGAAGTGCAGGCTAGACTGCATCATCGCTTCATAAGGGGTGTGAGGATTAATGTGCTGCGGGGAGGAGGGAGAATTCTCACTAGCATGTCTTTAATGGAAACACTGGCCAGAGAGGCAGGGTTCCCACTAACCCCCACTGTGGCAAGGAGAGACATGAACTCTCTCACAAAGTGAAGAACCTGGATGTGGAATCTTTGATAATACTTATCCCATGAGGTTTCTACCATGGACTTCTGTCAAAAAACGTATTGTGGATTTGGCAGGGGGGTTGGCTAAGGGTGCAGGGAGATAATTTTCCCCATTAATATGTTAGCTTTCTTGTAGGCTACTCTAAATGTTTCATACTGTCTAGGAACTATGTAAAGAACATAGACAACAGAGAGCTCTGAGCCTCTGGCAAAAAAGTAAGTATCAGGTACTTTAGGTATACTTGGAAATCACAAACTGCCAAGAATGGGTTGTGGCTAAATAGAAGCCCTTTTAGTTTATCACTTTGCCTCTCTTTTGACTTGACTGACTTTGGAGAGATGTATGCTCTCTTGATTGCTAAAGGTGCTGTACCATGTGTATTTTGATCTTACAAATACAAAGAAACTCTAAAAGTTGTAAGTTTTAAAAGTAAGTTGTTTCTAAGGGCAAATGACTGCAATGCAGAAATCTGGGTAAATGAATGTATCCAGTTCATCTTATGCAGACTTCTCAAGGTTATCTGTGTGAAAAAATGGATTGCTGTGTTAAAAAACTTAAGAATCTGTTAAAATTTCTATACTTCCATGTTTGAATGAATATACAAGCCTAACCACTGACCTAGTTACTAATCTTTTCTGAATTTAGACACATAAGAAAAGATTAATAAAACAATAAGAAGTCAGTGATGAAAGCTCAGTTTGGATTTTTTTTTTTTACACTTCAGTATAGAAAATGAGATATTGATCTTAAACATTCTTTTAAGAATTAACCTTAACATGACTCTTTGGTGTAGTTTAACCTGGCAGGTAGCCAAAACAACACCACAGCTGTTTGCTCACCTTCCCCTGCCCAGCGGGATGGGAGAGAGAAAAAGAAAAAAAAATGGAACTTGTGGGTTAAGATAAAGACAGTTTAATAGAACGGGGGGAAAAAAAGAGAATAATAATAAGGAAATAATAATACTAATAATGATAAAAGAATATACAGAACAAGTGCTGCACAGCACAGTTACTCACCACCCACTGACTGATGCCCATTATCTCCTGAGCTGTGGCCCCTCCCCGGCCAACTCCTCCAGTTTATATACTGCCCATGATGTCCTATGGTATGGAATATCTCTCTGGCTAATTTGGGTCTTGGCTGTGTCCCCTCCCAGCTTCCTGTGCACCACCAGCCTTCTCACTGGCAGGCCAGAGCATGAGAAGCTGGACTGCTTACCAACAACCAAAACATCAGTATTTTCATCCCAAATCCAAAACACAGAACTATACCAGCTACTAGGAAGAAAATTAACTCTATCCCAGCTGAAATCAGGACACTGGTTATATCTGCATTTGATTAGCAGGATAAGAACTCTCCAGTCAACTCTTTATTTTTTTCTATTGCGGAGAAAAAAACCCTCTGTGATATTGGACAATTTGCTAAATGGTTTCAATTCTGAAGGACATGTCTCAAACTTCATATTATTATTATGTAATTCTTCATTAATTCCTCTGAATGTTAACTTCAGAAGGAGTTTTTTTTGTTTTTCTAGAGTTTGTGGCTTCTGCAAGCCCTTTTCATATAGGTAAAGTATATTTCAGAAAATTGTAGAAAACTCATAATTTGCAACTCTGAAAGACAGTCAGTCTCTGAAACTATATGCCTCTTCTGTACGTTAGGCATTCCCACAGTTTTATCTGAGTAGCCTATCCAACTTGGCATGAGTCCTCACAGTACTGGGAAGAGGAGGAATCACTACCAGTTTAACCACCCTTATTACAGCTTTTAGCTATGTCCGTATGACATCTGGTAAACAGGTTTTACACGCTGATGTGATTTCTGTGAATGTGGTTATAGCAGAGGTTCTTTTAGATCATGACATCTATTTTTAATAAATGGATTTTAGTATTTTGGAGTTTTAGACAAAACTCAAAATCTTGAGTTTTGAAATTAAAAAAGAGAAATTAAGAACTTCATTATTAGATTGGAAATGGGCTGCATTTATTACATTTTTTTTATTAGTTCATATTAAAAAGGAGTAGGTGGAAAGAAGTGAAGAGACTTAATTTTTTCCCCTGCATCATGCTTTGAACTGGGTATGTCTATTATTGTACCTAATTCTTAAGTTAATTCTTCTATCTAAAGTATGTGAGTCTTTTTTTCTTCTAGTATTCATTTGCCTTTTTTATTCCTTCTCTTTTCTTAAACCTCAAATGTACAAAGGAAATAGAGTGCCTGTCAGCGAAACTGTGGTGCTGAGTTATAGTCCTGACCACCTCTAAAATGATGAACTATTAATTGTTATAGTTTTTATTTAAGACTACTGGAGAGACGTTGTGTTAAAAGTTTTGTGTTGAAGACTGAAAAATAGAGCCAAGTTCTGTAATACTGACTCATCCGAAATTCCTCAGTTATGTTTGATTATTTTCACTGTGGCCTCACTGGGGGTTTTTTTCCACATTGTATAGACTCTCTCAAGATCAAGTAGAGAACTATTAAACTCTTTTATTTATCTTCTCTTCACTTAAAGGCAGTAGGTTCAGGAATTTTGTAAAATAATATGTCATGACAAGGACTTGGCAAAACCTCAGAATTCACACTCCTATGTGATCAGTAGTCCAGGTGACAAACCTCAGTAGCTCACATAAATAAAAATGTAAGAAAGGCTTGTTTAAAAATTTATCTTTCAAGGGGTTTTTTTTTGTTTTAATGTCTACAGCATTAAGTCCATTTTGGTTCAGCTCAAGAAGTTATTCACAATAACAGCATGCTATATTTATTAAGATTGCCAACTTCTTGTTCGGGAACACAACCACCTTAATTCTTCAACCACAATGAGACATGTACCTGTATTGTGAACAAATCACAGAATCACTAAGGTTGGAAAGGACCTTCAAGATCATCAAGTCCAACCATTAATCCAGCGCCACCATGTCCCCTAAACCATGTCCTGAAGCACCACACGCACACGTTTTTTGAACACTTCCAGAGATGACGACTCCACCACCTCCCTGGGCAGCCTGTTCCAATGCTTGACCACCCTCTCGGTGAAGAAATTTTTCCTAATATCCAATCTAAACCTCCCCTGGTACAACTTGAGGCCATTTCCTCTCGTCCTATCGCTGGTTACTTGGGAGAAGAGGCCAACACCCTCATCACCACAAGCCCCTTTCAGGTAGTTGTAGAGAGCGATAAGGTCTCCCTTCAGCCTCCTCTTCTCCAGACTAAACAACCCCAATTCCCTCAGCCGCTCCTCATAAGACTTGTTCTCCAGACCCCTCACCAGCTTTGTTGCCCTTCTTTGGACACGCTCCAGCACCTCAACATCCTTCTTGTAGTGAGGGGCCCAACACTGAACACAGGAATCAAGCTGCGGCCTCACCAGTGCTGAGTACAGGGGTACGATCACTTCCCTACTCCTGCTGGCCACACCATTTTTGATACAGGCCAGGATGCTGTTGGCCTTCTTGGCCACCTGGGCACGCTGCTGGCTCATGTTCAGCCAGCTGTCAACCAGCACCCCCAGGTCCTTTTTTGCCAGGCAGCTCTCCAGGTGGAGAGCTCCTCACCTCCCCAAACCTGTAGCGTTGCATGGGGTT